>NW_026943818.1:28756531-28861531 GCF_035594765.1 Anolis carolinensis
GGACCGCAAACCTCTATTTGGTTGGTTTCTTTGAATGATATTCGTAAAGCGTTCGTGTCGTGGCACACAGGTTACTCAGCTGTCAGACTGAATAGCCCTGTCTTTGGACCGCAAACCTCTATTTGGTTGGTTTCTTTGAATGATATTCGTAAAGCGTTGGTGTCGTGGCACACAGGTTACTCAGCTGCTAGACTGAGGAGCCCTGTCTTTGGACTGCAAATCTGTATTTGAACGAGGGATATTCGAAAGCGTTCGTGTCAGGGCACACAGGTTACTCAGCTATCAGACTGAATAACCCTGTCTTTGGACCGCAAACCTCTATTTGGTTGGTTTCTTTGAATGATATTCGTAAAGCGTTGGTGTCGTGGCACACAGGTTACTCAGCTGTCAGACTGAATAACACTGTCTTTGGACCGCAAACCTCTATTTGGTTGGTTTCTTTGAATGATATTCGTAAAGCGTTCGTGTCGTGGCACACAGGTTACTCAGCTGTCAGACTGAATAGCCCTGTCTTTGGACCGCAAACCTCTATTTGGTTGGTTTCTTTGAATGATATTCGTAAAGCGTTGGTGTCGTGGCACACAGGTTACTCAGCTGCTAGACTGAGGAGCCCTGTCTTTGGACTGCAAATCTGTATTTGAACGAGGGATATTCGAAAGCGTTCGTGTCAGGGCACACAGGTTACTCAGCTGTTAGACTGAATAGCCCTGTCTTTGGACCGCAAACCTCTATTTGGTTGGTTTCTTTGAATGATATTCGTAAAGCGTTGGTGTCGTGGCACACAGGTTACTCAGCTGTCAGACTGAATAACACTGTCTTTGGACCGCAAACCTCTATTTGGTTGGTTTCTTTGAATGATATTCGTAAAGCGTTCGTGTCGTGGCACACAGGTTACTCAGCTGTCAGACTGAATAACCCTGTCTTTGGACCGCAAACCTCTATTTGGTTGGTTTCTTTGAATGATATTCGTAAAGCGTTTTGTGTCGTGGCACACAGGTTACTCAGCTGTCAGACTGAAGAGCACTGTCCTAGGACTGCAGATCTGTATTTGAACGAGGGATATTCGTAAGCGTTGGTGCCGTGGCACACAGGTTACTCAGCTGTTAGACCGAAGGACCCTGTCTTTGGACTGCAAATTTATATTTGGCAAGTTGTTGGTTGGTTTGTTTTTTTGAATGAGTGATAAGTCATAAGCGTTGGTGTCGTGGCACACAGGTTACTCAGCTGTCAGACTGAGGAGCCCTGTCCTTGGACTGCAAATCTGTATTTGAACGAGGGATATCCGTAAGCGTTGGTGCCATGGCACACAGGTTACTCTGCTGTTAGACCGAAGGACCCTGTCTTTGGACTGCAAATTTATATTTGGATAGTTGGGGGTTTTTTTTGGTTTTTTTTTTTTTTTTTTTTTTGAATGAGTGATATTAATAAGCATTGGTGTCATGGCACACAGGTTACTCCGCTGTCAGACTGAGGAGCCCTCTCCTTGGACTGCAAATCTGTATTTGAATGAGCGATATTCGTAAGTGCTCATGTCATGGCACACAGGTTACTCTGCTGTTAGACTGACAAGCCCTGTCTTTGGACTGCAAATTTATATTTGGCTAGTTTCTTTTCTTTCTTTCTTTTGAATGAGTGATATTCATAAGTGTTCGTGTCACGGCACACAGGTTACTCAGCTGTTAGACTGAGGAGCCCTGTCTTTGGACTGCAGATCTTTATTTTCTACAAGTGATATTCATAAGCATTCATGGCGTGGCACACAGGTTACTCAGCTGTTAGACTAAAGAGCCCTGTCATTGGACTGAAAATTTATATTTGGTTAGTTTCTTTGAATGAATGATATTCGTAAGCGTTCTTGTCATGGCACACAGGTTACTCAGCTGTCAGACTGAAGAGCCCTGTCCCTTGGACTGCAAATCTTTATTTGAACGAGGGATATTTGTAAGCGTTCGTGTCACGGCACACAGGTTACTTTGCTGTTAGTCTGAGGAGCTCTGTCCTTGGACTGCAAACCTATATTTGGTTAGTTTCTTTGAACAAGGGATATTCGTAAGCGTTCATGTCATGGCACACAGGTTACTCAGCTGTTAGACTGAAGAGCCCTGTCTTTGGACTGCAAATATATATACACACACACACACACACACACACATATATATATATATATATATATATACACACACATACACGGGGTTTTTTTTGTTTTTGGTTTTTGTGTTTGTTTTTTGAATGAGTGATATTCATAAGCGTTGGTGCCATGGCACACGGGTTAGTCAGCTGTTAGACTGAAGGACCCTGTCTTTGGACTGCAAATTTATATTTGGCTAGTTGTTGGTTTGTTTTTGTTACTTTTAATGAGTGTTATTCATAAGTGTTCGTGCCATGGCACACAGGTTACTCAGCTGTCAGACTGAAGAGCCCTGTCCTTGGACTGAAAATCTGTAATTGAATGAATGATATTCGTAAGCGTTCGTGTCATGGCACACAGGTTACTCGGCTGTCAGACTGACGAGCCCTGTCTTTGGACTACAAGTCTATATTTGGTTAGTTTCTTTGAACGAGGGATATTCGTAAGCGTTTGTGTAGTGGCACACAGGTTACTCAGCAGTTGGACTGACGAGCCCTGTCTTTGGTGTGCAAATATATATTTGGCTAGTTTTTTTTTTTTAATGAGTGATATTCATAAGCGTTCGTGTAATGGCACACAGGTTACCCAGCTGTCAGACTGAAGAGCCCTGTCCTTGGACTGCAAATCTGTATTTGAACAAGAAATATTCGTAGGCGTTGGTGCCGTGGCACACAGGTTACTCCACTGTTAGACTGAGGAGCCCTCCCCTTGGACTGCGGATCTGTATTTGAACGAGGGTTATTCGTAGGCGTTGGTGCCGTGGCACACAGGTTACTCAGCTGTTAGAATGAAGAGCCCTGTCTTTGGACTGCAAATTTATATTTGGCAAGTTGTTGGTTGGTTTGTTTTTTTGAACGAGGAAAATTCGTAAGTGTTGGTGTCGTGGCACACAGGTTACTCCGCTGTTAGACTGAGGAGTTCTGTCCTTGGACTGCAGATCTTTATTTGAACGAGGGATATTCGTAAGCGTTGGTGTCGTGGCACACAGGTTACTCAGCTGTCAGACTGAAGAGCCCTGTCCTTGGACTGCAAATCTGTATTTGAACGAGGGATATCCGTAAGCGTTTGTGTCATGGCACACAGGTTACTCCGCTGTGAGACTGAGGAACCCTCCCCTTGGACTGCAAATCTGTATTTGAACGAGGGATATTCGTAGGCGTTGGTGCCACGGCACACGGGTTACTCAGCTGTTAGAATGAAGAGCCCTGTCTTTGGACTGCAAATGTATATTTGGCTTGTTGGTTTGTTTTTTTGAACGAGGAAAATTCGTAAGTGTTGGTGTCGTGGCACACAGGTTACTCTGCTGTTAGAGTGAAGGGCCCTGTCTTTGGACTGCAAATATATATTTGGCTAGTTTTTTTTTGTTTTGTTTTTTGTGGAATCAGTGATATTCATAAGCATTGGTGTCATGGCACACAGGTTACTCTGCTGCTAGACTGAAGGGCCCTGTCTTTGGACTGCAAATATATATTTGGCTAGTTTATTATTATTATTATTTTTGTGGAATCAGTGATATTCATAAGCATTGGTGTCATGGCACACAGGTTACTCTGCTGCTAGACTGAAGGGCCCTGTCTTTGGACTGCAAATATATATTTGGCTAGTTTATTATTTTTTTGTGTGTGTGGAATCAGTGATATTCATAAGCATTGGTGTCATGGCACACAGGTTACTCTGCTGTTAGAGTGAAGGGTCCTGTCTTTGGACTGCAAATATATATTTGGCTAGTTTATTTATTTATTTATTTATTGTGGAATCAGTGATATTCATAAGCATTGGTGTCATGGCACACAGGTTACTCAGCTGTTAGAGTGAAGGGCCCTGTCTTTGGACTGCAAATATATATTTGGCTAGTTTATTTTTTTTTTTTTGTGGAATCAATGATATTCATAAGCATTGGTGCCATGGCACACAGGTTACTCAGCTGTCAGACTGAAGGGCCCTGTCTTTGGACTGCAAATATATATTTGGCTAGTTTATTATTTTTTTTTGTGTGTGGAATCAATGATATTCATAAGCATTGGTGTCATGGCACACAGGTTACTCAGCTGTTAGAGTGAAGGGCCCTGTCTTTGGACTGCAAATATATATTTGGCTAGTTTATTTTTTTTTTTTTGTGGAATCAATGATATTCATAAGCATTGGTGCCATGGCACACAGGTTACTCAGCTGTCAGACTGAAGGGCCCTGTCTTTGGACTGCAAATATATATTTGGCTAGTTTATTATTATTTTTTTGTGTGTGGAATCAATGATATTCATAAGCATTGGTGTCATGGCACACAGGTTACTCAGCTGTCAGACTGAAGGGCCCTGTCTTTGGACTGCAAATATATATTTGGCTAGTTTTTTTTTTTTAGTTTGTTTTTGTGGAATCAATGATATTCATAAGCATTGGTGTCATGGCACACAGGTTACTCAGCTGTCAGACTGAAGGGCCCTGTCTTTGGACTGCAAATATATATTTGGCTAGTTTATTTTATTTTATTTTTTTTGGTGGAATCAATGATATTCATAAGCATTGGTGTCATGGCACACAGGTTACTCAGCTGCTAGACTGAAGGGCCCTGTCTTTGGACTGCAAATATATATTTGGCTAGTTTATTTTTTGTGTGGAATCAATGATATTCGTAAGCATTGGTGTCATGGCACTCAGGTTACTCAGCTGTCAGACTGAAGGGCCCTGTCTTTGGACTGCAAATATATATTTGGCTAGTTTTTTTTTTTTTAGTTTTTTTTTGTGGAATCAATGATATTCATAAGCATTGGTGTCATGGCACACAGGTTACTCAGCTGTTAGAGTGAAGGGCCCTGTCTTTGGACTGCAAATATATATTTGGCTAGTTTATTTATTTATTTATTTATTGTGGAATCAATGATATTCATAAGCATTGGTGCCATGGCACACAGGTTACTCAGCTGCTAGACTGAAGGGCCCTGTCTTTGGACTGCAAATATATATTTGGCTAGTTTATTATTATTATTATTTTTGTGGAATCAATGATATTCATAAGCATTGGTGTCATGGCACACAGGTTACTCTGCTGTTAGAGTGAAGGGCCCTGTCTTTGGACTGCAAATATATATTTGGCTAGTTTATTATTATTATTATTATTATTATTATTATTATATTTATTGTGGAATCAGTGATATTCATAAGCATTGGTGTCATGGCACACAGGTTACTCAGTTGCTAGACTGAAGGGCCCTGTCTTTGGACTGCAAATATATATTTGGCTATTTTTTTTTTTTGGTGGAATCAGTGATATTCATAAGCATTGGTGTCATGGCACACAGGTTACTCAGCTGTTAGACTGAAGGGCCCTGCCTTTTGGGCTGCAAACCTATATTTGTTTGGTTTCTTTGCCCTTGAAGTGGCCCAAAAAGATATGTACAGATATATTATATGTCTGAAGCCCTCTCCCTCCTTCTGCCCATCTTTAGGATCCCCCGGCGGATCCCTTGGAATCCAGCGGCGAAGGCGAGGAGGGGCAGGACGCGCACCCCGTGACGGACGTGGAGGATCTGGGGCCGGCCATGCGACGCATGAAGAAGGCCCAGGTATCGCCCTGCTATGATCTCATATATATATATATTATTATAATAATATAATATTTATATTATATTTATATTATGTTATGTGACACGTATGTGTGTTACGTGTTTCTCGGCAGGAGGAAGGAGAGGAGGCCGGGGAGCCCCGGGAGATGATCACGCCCGTCTTGAGAGAAGCCCTGACCAAGCAAGGTCCGCTTAAGGCCATCTAGACTGACCCAATATTGTAATAATAATAATAATAATAAAAATAATAATGTATAGGGACCCCCTAAGGCCATCTAGTCTGATCCAATATAATAATAATAATAATAATAATAATAATATAGTATAGTATAGGGACCCCTTAAGGCCATCTAGTCTGACCCAATACAATAATAATAATAATAATAATAATAATAATAATAATAATATAGTATAGGGACCCCCTAAGGCCATCTAGTCTGACCCAATACAATAATAATAATAATAATAATAATATAGTATAGGGACCCCCTAAGGCCATCTAGTCTGACCCAATACAATAATAATAATAATAATAATAATAATAATAATAATAATAATATAGTATAGGGACCCCTTAAGGCCATCTAGTCTGACCCAATGCAATAATAATAATAATAATAATAATAAATAATAATAATAATAATAATAATATAGTATAGGGGCCCCCTAAGGCCATCTAGTCTGACCCAATACAATAATAATAATAATAACAATAATAATAATGTAGTATAGGGACCCCTTAAGGCCATCTAGTCAGACCCAAAATAATAATAATAATAATAATAATAATAATAATAATAATAATAATAATAATAATATAGTATAGGGACCCCCTAAGGCCAACTACTCTGACCCAATACAATAATAATAATAATAATAATATAGTATAGGGACCCCTTAAGGCCATCTAGTCTGACCCAATATTGTAATAATAATAATAACAATAATAATAGTAATAATAATAATGTACTACAGAGACCCCCTAAGGCCATCTAGTCTGACCCAATATTGTAATAATAATAATAGTAATAGTAATAATAATAATAATGTAGTATAGGGACCCCCTAAGGCCATCTAGTCTGACCCAATACAATAATAATAATAATAATAATAATAGTAATAATAATAATGTACTACATTACCCTCTAAGGCCATCTAGTCTGACCCAATGTAATAATAATAATAATAATAATAATAATAATAATAATAATAATATGTGAATATAATATAATAATAATGTACTACAGAGACCCCCTAAGGCCATCTAATCTGGCCCTATGTAGTAATAATAATAATAATAATATGTGAATATAATGTAATAATAATAATAATATACTACAGAGACCCCCAAAGACCATCTTGTCTGACGCAATGTAATAATAATAATAATAATAATAGATGTGAATGTAATATTAACAACATAATAATAATAATAATAATAATAATAATAATAATAATGTAATATAGGGACCCCCAAAGCCCATCTCGTCTGATGCAATGTAATAATAATAATAATAATAATAATAACAATATTAATAGATGTGAATGTAATACTAACATAATAATTATAATAATAATGATTATAGGGACCCTCTAAGCCCATCTTGTCTGACGCAATGTAATAATAATAATAATAATAATAATAATAGATGTGAATAATAATAATAATAATATCTAGAAGAATTCATTATTATTAATAATATGTAATATTACTATAAGAAGTCATTAATGTATAATATTATATATAATATTCTTTATTATTAATAATATGTAATATTAATATAAGAAGTCATTAATTTATAATGTAATATATATTATTTATTGAAGAATTCATTATTATTATTAATATATAACACAAAGTGATGCAAAATAAAACATATTAATGTTATAATAGGAGTCTCCTTATGGATCATAATAATAATTATTATATATTATATATATCATAATAATAATATATTATTCTGTTCCAGGTTACAGGCTGATCGGGAGCCATTCGGGGGTGAAGCTCTGCCGCTGGACGAAGGTATGCCTTGCTTCTCATTATTATTATTATTATTATTATTATTATTATTATTGGACCACCGGGCCCACCTTCCCTGGCTTGTGCTGGAGTCTTTGCACTCCGATCTTCAAATCTTCATGATCATATCAGCTTCTCCAGTTCCCTCTCGTCAATCCCGCTGTCGCCTATTATTATTATTATTATTATTATTATTATTATTATTATTCATTTATTATTATTATCAATCCTGCTGTCACCTGGGATTGCAACTCTTGACCAGAATTTCCAATCTATATATATAAATAAGTGATGGCATCACGGCGACGCAAAAAACAACAAAACTACAGGCCCCCCAACCTCGAAATTTGACAACACAACCCATCATCCCCGCCTCTAGGTTGATACAATAAAATACTATAACAGAAAATAACTAAAAATAATACAAGAAAATAATAAAATCTATATATATAAAAGAGTGATGGCATCACGGCAACGCACAACACAACAAAACTACAGGCCCCCCAACCTCGAAATTTGACAACACAACCCCTCATCCATGCCTCTAGGTTGATACAATAAAATACTATAACAGAAAATAACTAAAAATAATACAAGAAAATAATAAAATCTATATATATAAAAGAGTAATGGCATCAGGGCAACGCACAAAACAACAAAACTACAGGCCCCCCAACCTCGAAATTTGACAACACAACCCATCATCCACGCCTCTAGGTTGATACAATAAAATACTATAACAGAAAATAACTAAAAATAATACAAGAAAATAATAAAATCTATATATATAAAAGAGTGATGGCATCACGGCGACCCACAAAACAACAAAACGACAGGCCCCCCAACCTCGAAATTTGACAACACAACCCATCATCCACGCCTCTAGGTTGATACAACAAAAAGAAAAGGAAAATAAAGTCCTAATTAGAGAGAGAGAGGAATAATTGCTTTTATCCAATTGCTGCCAGTTAGAAGGCTAAGCTCCTCCAACTTGGTCTCCTAGCAACCCAATAAAAAATAATAAAAACACTAAAAATTAATACAATAAAATACTATAATAACAGAAAATAACTAAAAATAATACAAGAAAATAATAAAATATAATAAATAAAAAGATTAATAAAAAATGCAAATAACGTCAAATAAAAATCCCACAACAACTTTTAACCAATAGCACCATTACTTTGCCACCGCAACGTGTGGCCGGGCACAGCTAGTTACATATATATCCACGTCTCTCTGTCTCCTTTGCAGTCGATGCTGCGTGGCCGTGGCGGGTGCTACAAGCACACTTTCTACGGGATCGAGAGCCACCGATGCATGGAGGCCACCCCCAGCCTGGCCTGCGCCAACAAGTGCGTCTTCTGCTGGAGGTAGATTAACAATATTATTAGCATCCTATTAGTGTCTATTATTATTATTATTATTATTATTATATTACTATATTATTATATTATAATATATATATATAAAAGAGTTGTGGTGTCGCGGCGGCCGACAAAACAACAAAACTAAACATTGAGTACAAAAATGCGTTGGATAATCCAGAACGTTGGATAAGCGAGTGTTGGATGAGTGAGACTCCACTGTAATAAGTTAATAATAATATATAACAGTAATATAATAATAATATATAATAATATAATATATAACAGTAATATCATATAATAATAATGTATAACAGTAATATAGTAATATATAAAAATATAATATAATAATATATAACAATAATAATATATAACAGTAATATAATAATAATAATTATTATTATTATGGAGGTAGGCACGACATACTATTGTTAGATAGGCACGACATACTATTATTAGGATCCCATCCTTGTCTCCACTGTAGTATTATTATTATTACTATTATTATTATTATTATATTACTATATTATTATATTATTATATATATATAAAAGAGTTGTGGTGTCGCGGCGGCCGACAAAACAACAAAACTAAACATTGAGTACAAAAATGCGTTGGATAATCCAGAACGTTGGATAAGCGAGTGTTGGATAAGTGAGACTCCACTGTAATAAGTTAATAATAATATATAACAGTAATATAATTATAATATATAATAATATAATATATAACAGTAATATCATATAATAATAATGTATAACAGTAATATAGTAATATATAAAAATATAATATAATAAGATATAACAATAATAATATATAACAGTAATATAATAATAATAATTATTATTATTATGGAGGTAGGCACGACATACTATTGTTAGATAGGCACGACATACTATTATTAGGATCCCATCCTTGTCTCCACTGTAGTATTATTATTATTACTATTATTATTATTATTATATTACTATATTATTATATTATTATATATATATAAAAGAGTTGTGGTATCGGGGCGGCCGACAAAACAACAAAACTAAACATTGAGTACAAAAATGCGTTGGATAATCCAGAACGTTGGATAAGCGAGTGTTGGATGAGTGAGACTCCACTGTAATAAGTTAATAATAATATATAACAGTAATATAATAATAATATATAATAATATAATATATAACAGTAATATCATATAATAATAATGTATAACAGTAATATAGTAATATATAAAAATACAATATAATATTATTATTATATTACTATATTATTATATTATTATATATATATAAAAGAGTTGTGGTGTCGCGGCGGCCGACAAAACAACAAAACTAAACATTGAGTACAAAAATGCGTTGGATAATCCAGAACGTTGGATAAGCGAGTGTTGGATAAGTGAGACTCCACTGTAATAAGTTAATAATAATATATAACAGTAATATAATAATAATATATAATAATATAATATATAACAGTAATATCATATAATAATAATGTATAACAGTAATATAGTAATATATAAAAATATAATATAATAAGATATAACAATAATAATATATAACAGTAATATAATAATAATAATTATTATTATTATGGAGGTAGGCACGACATACTATTGTTAGATAGGCACGACATACTATTATTAGGATCCCATCCTTGTCTCCACTGTAGTATTATTATTATTACTATTATTATTATTATTATATTACTATATTATTATATTATTATATATATATAAAAGAGTTGTGGTATCGGGGCGGCCGACAAAACAACAAAACTAAACATTGAGTACAAAAATGCGTTGGATAATCCAGAACGTTGGATAAGCGAGTGTTGGATAAGTGAGACTCCACTGTAATAAGTTAATAATAATATATAACAGTAATATAATTATAATATATAATAATATAATATATAACAGTAATATCATATAATAATAATGTATAACAGTAATATAGTAATATATAAAAATACAATATAATATTATTATTATATTACTATATTATTATATTATTATATATATATAAAAGAGTTGTGGTGTCGCGGCGGCCGACAAAACAACAAAACTAAACATGGAGTACAAAAATGCGTTGGATAATCCAGAACGTTGGATAAGCGAGTGTTGGATAAGTGAGACTCCACTGTAATAAGTTAATAATAATATATAACAGTAATATATAATAATATAATATATAACAGTAATATCATATAATAATAATGTATAACAGTAATATAGTAATATATAAAAATACAATATAATAATATATAACAATAATAATATATAACAGTAATATAATAATTATTATTATTATTATTATGGAGGTAGGCACGACATACTATTGTTAGATAGGCACGACATACTATTATTAGGATCCCATCCTTGTCTCCACTGTATTATTATTATTATTATATATTATTATGTTATATATTATTATATTACTGTTATATATTATGGAGGTAGGCACAAAATGCTATTAGGATCCCATCCTTGTCTCCATTGTTTTATTATACTATTATTAGGATCCCATCCTTGTCTCCACTGTATTATTATTATTATTATTATTATTATTATTAATTTATTATTAATTTATTATTATGTTATATATTATTATTATTATATATTATTATGTTATATATTATTATATTACTGTTATATATTATGGAGGTAGGCACAACATGCTATTAGGATCCCATCCTTGTCTCCATTGTTTTATTATTATTATTATTATTATTATTATTATTTTATTATTATGTTATATATTATTATTGTTATATATTATTATGTTATATATTATTATTATATTATATTACTGGTATATATTATTTAGATAGGCACGACATACTATTATTAGGATCCCATCCTTGTCTCCATTGTATTATAATTATTATATGTTATTATTATATTACTGCTATATATGTTATATATTATTATATATTAATATATGTTATATATTATTATTATATTACTGGTATATATTGTTTTTATTATGTTTTATATTATTATTGTTATATAGTATTATATTTTTATGTATTAATATATTACTGTTATATATTATTATATTATATTACTGATATATATTTTATTATGTTATATATTATTATTGTTATATATAAAATATAATTATATTTTATATATTAATATATTACTGTTATATATTATTATATATTATTATCTTTTATATTATAATTTTAAATTTTTATATATTATTATATTACTGTTATATATATATATATATACTATGTTATATATTATTGTTTTATATTATTATAATTGTATATGTTATTGTTAAATATTATTATATATGATTATCTTATATATTATATTATATTTTATATGTTAATATATTAGTTATACATTATCATATTATATTACTGTTATATATCTTATTATATTATATATTATTATTTTTATATATTTTTACATATTAATATATTACTGTTATATATTATTATATATGATTATTATCTTATATTATCATATATTATAATATTATATTTTGATATATTATATTACTGTTATACATTATATTATATTACTTACATATTTTTATTATGTTATATATTATTATTGTTATATATTATATATGATTATTATCTTATATTATATATTATTATATTATATTTTATATATTAATATATTACTGTTATACATTATTATATTATATTACTGTTATATATATATATAATGTTATATATTATTATTGTTATATATTATTATATTATATTTTTATATATTAATATATTCCTGTTATATATTATATTATATTACTGTTATATATTTTATTATGTTATATATTATTTGTTATATATTATTATATTTTTATATATTAATATATTCCTGTTATATATTATTATATATGATTATTATCATATATTATTATATTATATTTTTATATATTAATATATTACTGTTATACATTATTATTATATGATATTACTGTTATATTATTATTATATTACTGTTATATATTATTATTAACTTATTACAGTGGAGTCTCACTCATCCAACACTCGCTTATCTAACGTTCTGGATTATCCAACGCATTTTTGTACTCAATGTTTAGTTTTGTTTTGTCGGCCGCCGCGACACCACAACTCTTTTATATATATATGTATAATATATATAAATATATATATATATATATAGATAGATAGATAGATAGATAATATATAAAATAATAATATATATAATATATATATATATATCCTTTCCCCCCGCAGGCATCACACGAATCCGGTCGGGACCGAGTGGCGCTGGAAGACGGACGACCCGGAAGTGATCTTCAAGGAAGCCCTGGAGAACCACCTCGGCCTCATCCGACAGTTCAAAGGTAAAGGCCACATATAACAATAATAATAATAATAATAATAATAATAATAATAATAATAATAACGGGGAGGGCAATGATAATAATTTCAAAAACCGCAATGTGTGAGTAGATAAATAGGTACTGCTTGAGTGGGGAGGTATTTTAAGGAAATTGCCGGAATAGTGATACCAAGTCATGAGATGTATTAACAGCAACAAAATAATAATAATAATAATAATAATAATAATAATATAATGTAAGTCATGAGATATAGAATATACAATAAATATTATAATAATATAGTTCTTATACTGGCAGTCATGGTGCTCATGTCATAAGATATAGAATATAAAATAATAATAATAATAATAATAATATAATGTAAGTCATGAGATACAGAATATACAATAAATATTATAATAATATAGTAATAATACTGGCACTCATGGTGGTCATGTCATGAGATCTAGAATGTATGTGAAATATAATAATAACAATAACAACATTATATAATAGCATATAATAATAATAAAGATGATACGGGCACTCATGATGTATAATAATAGAATAATAATAATGCTGGCACTCAGGAGGGTCATGTCATGAGATATAGAATATATAATAATAATAATAATAATAATAATAATAATAATAATAATAATAATAATAATAATAATATATGGACACTCATGATGGTCAAGTCATGAGATATAGAATGCAAAATAAATATAATAATAATAATAATAATAATAATAATAATAATAATAATGCTAGCACTCAGGAGGGTCAAGTCATGAGATATAGAATAGATAATAATAATAATAATAATAATAATAATATGGACACTCATGATGGTCAAGTCATGAGATATAGAATGCAAAATAAATATAAATATAATAATAATAATAATAATAATAATAATAATAATGCTGGCACTCAGGAGGGTCAAGTCATGAGATATAGAATAGATAATAATAATAATAATAATAATAATAATATGGACACTCATGATGGTCAAGTCATGAGATATAGAATGCAAAATAAATATAAATATAATAATAATAATAATAATAATAATAATAATAATAATAATAATAATGCTAGCACTCAGGAGGGTCAAGTCATGAGATATAGAATAGATAATAATAATAATAATAATAATAATAATATGGACACTCATGATGGTCAAGTCATGAGATATAGAATGCAAAATAAATATAAATATAATAATAATAATAATAATAATAATAATAATAATAATGCTGGCACTCAGGAGGGTCAAGTCATGAGATATAGAATAGATAATAATAATAATAATAATAATAATAATAATAATAATAATATGGACACTCATGATGGTCAAGTCATGAGATATAGAATAGATAATAATAATAATAATAATAATAATAATAATAATAATAATAATATGGACACTCATGATGGTCAAGTCATGAGATATAGAATGCATAATAAATATAATAATAATAATAATAATGCTGGCACTCAGGAGGGTCAAGTCATGAGATATAGAATAGATAATAATAATAATAATAATAATAATAATAATAATAATAATAATAATAATAATATATGGGCACTCATGATGACCAAGTCATGAGATATAGAATAGATAATAAATATAATAATAATAATAATAATAATAATAATAATAATAATAATAATAATAATAATATATGGGCACTCATGATGACCAAGTCATGAGATATAGAATAGATAATAAATATAATAATAATAATAATAATAATAATAATAATAATAATAATATACTAGCACTCATGATGGTGAAGTCATGATCTATAGAATAGATAATAAATATAATAATAATAATAATAATAATAATATACTAGCACTCATGATGGTGAAGTCATGATCTATAGAATAGATAATAAATATAATAATAATAATAATAATAATAATATACTAGCACTCATGATGGTGAAGTCATGATCTATAGAATAGATAATAAATATAATAATAATAATAATATACTAGCACTCATGATGGTGAAGTCATGATCTATGGAATAGATAATAATAATAATAATAATAATAATAATAATAATAATAATAATAATATAATAATGCTGGGACTCAGGAAGGTCAAGTCATGAGATATAGAATATATAATAAACATAATATAATAATAATAAAACCAATAATGGCACTCATGATGGTCAAGTCATGAGATATAGAATATATAATATAATAATAATAATAATAATAATATATGGGCACTCATGATGGTCAAGTCATGAGATATAGAATATATAATATAATAATAATAATAATAATAATATATGGGCACTCATGATGGTCAAGTCATGAGATATAGAATATATAATATAATAATAATAATAATAATAATAATAATATATGGGCACTCATGATGGTCAAGTCATGAGATATAGAATAGATATTATTATTATTATTATTATTATTATTATTATTATTATTATTATTAAGATATGGGAACTCATGATGGTCATGTCACGAGATACAGACCATAGAATAAATATAATTATAATATAATATAATATAATATAATGGTGTCCTTGGTGCAGGGGCTCCGGGGGTGCGAGAGTCATTTAGTGGTGCAGGACCGGAACACCATTACTCTTTTATATATATAGATAATGCTGGCACTCAGGAGGGTCAAGTCATGAGATATAGAATAGATATTATTATTATTATTATTATTATTATTATTATATTAATATATGGGCACTCATGATGGTCATGTCACGAGATACAGACCATAGAATAAATATAAATATAATATAATATAGTATAATATAATATAATAGTGTCCTTGGTGCAGGGGCTCCGGGGGTGCGAGAGTCATTTAGTGGTGCGGGACCGGAACACCATTACTCTTTTATATATATAGATAATGCTGGCACTCAGGAGGGTCAAGTCATGAGATATAGAATAGATATTATTATTATTATTATTATTATTATATTAAGATATGGGCACTCATGATGGTCATGTCACGAGATACAGACCATAGAATAAATATAATATAATATAGTATAATATAATATAATAGTGTCCTTGGTGCAGGGGCGAGAGTCATTTAGTGGTGCGGGACCGGAACACCCTTACTCTTTTATATATATAGATAATGCTGGCACTCAGGAGGGTCAAGTCATGAGATATAGAATAGATATTATTATTATTATTATATTAATATATGGGCACTCATGATGGTCATGTCACGAGATACAGACCATAGAATAAATATAATTATAATATAATATATTATCACGGTGTGCTTGTTGCAGGGGCCCCGGGGGTGCTCGAGGACCGGCTGTGGGGGGCGCTGAGGCCCGGTCACTGTGCTCTGTCTCTGGTGGGGGAGCCCATCCTGTACCCACACATCAACGCCTTCCTGGGCCTCCTCCACCGTCACCGCATCTCCAGCTTCCTCGTCACCAACGCACAGTTCCCCCACCAGCTCCGGTGAGTCTCCCATCGTCCCCCCACAAACCCCCCACTATTGCTGGAATGGCACCCAGGACTACCTATCCCATCCCTCGTGACCCTGGGACTCCTCTGGGGCGGGGGGGGGGGGTCACCCGAGGTCGGCTGGACTGAACGTTGTTTCCTCCTTCCTTGGGGGGCGCAGGGGGCTGGACCCGGTGACGCAGCTGTACGTGAGTGTAGACGGGGCCACCAAAGAAAGCCTCAAGCGCATCGACCGCCCGCTCTTCAAGGACTTCTGGCCGCGATTCCGCGAGAGCCTGGCCGCCCTCGCACAAAAGGTGCCTCCCGGAAGAGCCCTCTCATTGTTAGCTATTATCATCATCATTATTATTATTATTGGGTTGTTGGATATATAATATAATATAATTATATATTATTAATTATATATTATATATTATTATAATACAGTAGAGCAGGGGTCCTCAAACTTTTAAAGCAGAGGGCCAGTCTGCAATTCTTCAGACTGTTGAGGGGCCGAATTATCATTTGAAGAAAAAAAAAAATGAACACTGCATATGTCTTATTTGTAGTGCGATACAACAATAACAATGAAAGAACAATACAATATTTAAAAATGAAAACAATTTTAACCAACATAAACCTATCAGGATTTCAATGGAAAGTGTGGGCCTGATATTGGCCAATGAGATAGTCAAGTTAATTAGGATTGTTGTTGTTGTTGTTGTTGTTGTTGTTGTGTGCCTTCAAGTCATGTCAGACTTTGGCCGAGCCTAAGTCTAAAATATTTATTCATTTACTACCTTTATTTACTACATTTATATCCCACCCTTCTCACCCCGAAGGGGACTCAGAGCAGCTGTATGTACATACAATATATTATATTATTAGCATAGCACAATATTAGCATTATATATTACTATATTGAACTATACCACTATACTGTAATATTATATGTAATATATAACATATAATATTATTATACGGTATTATTATTAGTATTATATTGTATAACATTAATATATATTATCAATATTATATGTAATATAATATTATATTATTATAATATATTATATTACTACTACTACTACTACTAATAATATATTATTATTATTATTATTATTATTATTATTATTATTATTATTATATGTGATATTCCAGAATGAAGAAGACGGGGCCAGGAAGACTTCTTTCCACCATGTCTCCTGTATCATTTTAATGATATAATAATATATAATAATATTATACTATACTTATAATATATTGTATATACATGTAATATTAATAATAATATTATTATGATGTAATACAACGTAGCAATAATTGTAATTCACTATTATAATTGTATATTTATATTACATGCAATATTACTAATAATATTGAAATATTAGTTGTATAATATAATATATTGTACGTATATATACTTGTAAACTGTCCTGAGTCCCCTTATAATAATAATAATAATTATAATTATAATTATAATAATATCTATTCTATATCTCATGACTTGACCCTCCTGAGTGCCAGCATTATCTATATATATAAAAGAGTAAGGGTGTTCCGATCCCGCACCACTAAATGAGGTGAGAAGGGCAGGAAATAAATATTGCAAATAAATAAATAAATAAAATATATACAATATATTATATTATTAAAACTGATATAAAAATATGATATTATAAAAATGAGGGCGGGGGCCAGGTAAATAGCCTTGGAGGGCCGCATCCGGCCCCCGGGCCTTAGTTTGGGGACCCCTGCAGTAGAGTCTCACTTATCCAACACTCGCTTATCCAACGTTTATGTTGGATTAATTATTTTATTTTCCCGCCTCCCCAGAAACAGCGCACGGTCTATCGGCTGACGCTGGTCAAAGCCTGGAATGTGGACGAACTGAAGGCCTACGCCGACTTGGTGGCCCTCGGGACCCCGGACTTCATTGAGGTCAAGGTGAGCGATGGGACAGAGAGTAGGAAGAAGTCCCTGAGATGGGTCAGAGCAGAATAGCAATAATAATAATAATAATAATAATAATAATAATAATAATATCACAGCAGACAAAAAACCAGTACAAGAAAACCGTACTACAAACTAGAGCTGACAAAAACCAGTACAAGAAAATCGCACTACAAACTAGAACTGACAAAAACCAGTACAAGAAAACCACACTACAAACTAGAGCTGACAAAAACCAGTACAAGAAAACCGCACTACAAACTAGAGCTGACAAAAACCAGTACAAGAAAACCGCACTACAAACTAGAGCTGACAAAAACCAGTACAAGAAAACCGCACTACAAACTAGAGCTGACAAAAACCAGTACATGAAAACCGCACTACAAACTAGAGCTGACAAAAAACCAGTACAAGAAAACCGCACTACAAACTAGAGCTGACAAAAACCAGTACAAGAAAACCGCACTACAAACTAGAGCTGACAAAAACCAGTACAAGAAAACCGCACTACAAACTAGAGCTGACAAAAACCAGTACAAGAAAACCGCACTACAAACTAGAGCTGACAGCTGGCACAACGAAACATTGCATGGAAAGTTCCTTGACAAAATTGAAGGAAAAGCTGAGAAGGAGAAGACCTGGCTCTGGCTCACAAATGGGACCCTGAAGAAGGAGACAGAAGGCCTGATCCTTGCAGCCCAGGAGCAAGCCATCAGGACAAATGCAATTAATAATAATAATAATAATAATAATAATAATAATAATAATAATAGAAGACCTGGCTCTGGCTCACGAATGGGACCCTGAAGAAGGAGACAGAAGGCCTGATCCTTGCAGCCCAGGAGCAAGACATCAGGACAAAGGCAATTCAGGCCAAGATCGAAAAATCAGCTGATGACCCAAAATGCAGACTGTGCAAGGAAGCTGACGAAACCATTGATCATATCCTCAGCTGCTGTAAGAAAATCGCACAGACAGACTACAAACAGAGGCACAACTATGTGGCCCAAATGATTCATGGGAACTTATGCCTCAAGTACCACCTCCCAGCAGGAAAGAACTGGTGGGATCACAAACCTGCAAAAGTATTGGAAAATGAGCACGCAAAGATACTGTGGGACTTCCGAATCCAGACTGACAAAGTTCTGGAACACAACACACCAGACATCACAGTTGTGGAAAAGAACAAAAGGTTTGGATCATGGATGTCGCCATCCCAGGTGAAAAACAACAGGAAAAACTCAGCCGCTCTCAGGACCTCAAGATTGAACTTCAAAGACTCTGGCAGAAACCAGTGCAGGTGGTCCCGGTGGTGATGGGCACACTGGGTGCCGTGCCGAAAGATCTCAGCCGGCATTTGGAGACAATAGACATTGACAAAATCACCATCTGCCAACTGCAAAAGGCCACCCGACTGGGATCTGCAGCATCATCCGAAAATACATCACACAGTCCTATATTATAATAATAATAATAATAACAACAACAATAATAATAATACATCACACAGTCCTAGACACTTGGGAAGTGTTCGACTTGTGGTTTTGTGATACGAAATCCAGCATATCTATCTTGTTTGCTGTGTCATAATAAAATAATAATAATAGTAATAATAATAATAATAACAATATAATAACAATAGTTACAAATAATAAGAATGGGTAATAATATAATAGTAATATAGTAATAAGGGATAATAGTATAATAGGAATACAGTAGAGTCTCACTTATCCAAGCTAAACGGGCCGGCAGAAGCTTGGATAAGCGAATAACTTGGATAATAAGGAGGGATTAAGGAAAAGCCTATTAAACATCAAATTAGGTTATGATTTTACAAATTAAGCGCCAAAACTTCATGTTATACAACAAATTGGACAGAAAAAGTAGTTCAATACGCAGTAATGTTATGTTGTAATTACTGTATTTACGAATTTAGCACCAAAATATCACGATATATTGGAAACATTGACTACAAAAATGGCTTGGATAATCCAGAGGCTTGGATAAGCAAGGCTTGGATAAGTGAGACTCTACTGTATTAATATAATAGTAATAGTAACAAAAATGTATAATAATAATAATAATGGATAGTAATATGATAGTGATAATAATATAATTGTAATAGTAACAAAATGGATAATAATATAATAGTAATATATAATAGTAACAAAAATGTATAATAATAATAAGAATGGATAATAATATAATAGTAATAAAAATGTATAATAATAATAAGGGATAATAGTATAATAGTAATATTAATATAATCGTAATAGTAACAAAAATGTATAATAATAATGGATAGTAGTATAATAGTAATCTATATATATAAAAGGGTAATGGCGTTTCGGCCTCGGACAAAACAACAAAACTACACATCCCAGAAACACTAAACTCGGCAGCACAACCCCTCATCCATGCCTCTACGTTCATACAACAAAAGTTCCAGCTACTCCAGAAAACGGCCAGGCTTTGAGGCTGCAAGGCTATTCACTGCTATTCCACCTGGCCAACAAAGGATTCCCATAAGCCACAGCAACGCGTGGCCGGGCAAAGCTAGTTATAATATAATAATAACAAAAATGTATAATAATAATAATAATAATAATAATAATAATAATAATAATAAGTAATATAATAGTAATAATAATAGTAATAGTAACAAAATGTATAATAATAATAATAATAATAAGGGATAATAGTATAATAGTAATATTAATATAATAGTAATAGTAACAAAAATGTATAATAATAATAATAATGGATAGTAATATAATAGTAATAATAATAGTAATAGTAACAAAATGTATACTACTAATAATAATAAGGGATAATAGTATAATAGTAATATTAATATAATAGTTATAGTAACAAAAATGGAAAATAATAATAATAATAATAATGGATAGTAATATAATAGTAATAATAATAGTAATAGTAACAAAATGTATACTAATAATAATAATAAGGGATAATAGTATAATAGTAATATTAATATAATAGTAATAGTAACAAAAATGGAAAATAATAATAATAATAATAATAATAATGGATAGTAATAGTAACAAAAATGGAAAATAATAATAATAATGGATAGTAATATAATAGTAATAATTCTAGTAATAGTAACAAAAATGCATAATAATAATAATGGATAATAATACAATATTAATAGTAACAAATAATTAGAATGGGTAATAATATAATAGTAATATATAATAGTAGTAGAAACAAAAATATATAATAATAATAATAATAATAATAATAATAATAATGGATAGTAATATAATAGTAATGTATAATAGTAATAGTAACAAAAATATAATAATAATAATAATAATAATAATAATAATAATAATAATAATAATAATGGATAGTAATATAATAGTAATATATAATAGTAATAGTAACAAAAATATAATAATAATAATAAGAAGAAGAATGGATAGTAATATAATAGTAATATATAATAGTAGTAACAAAAATGTATAATAATGATAATGGATAATAATATAATAGTAATAGTAACAAATAATAAGAATGGATAGTAATATAATAGTAATATATAATAGTAGTAACAAAAATGTATAATAATAATGATAATGGATAATAATATAATAGTAATAGTAACAAATAATAAGAATGGATAGTAATATAATAGTAATATATAATAGTAGTAACAAAAATGTATAATAATAATGATAATGGATAATAATATAATAGTAATAGTAACAAATAAGAAGAATGGATAGTAATATAATAGTAATATATAATAGTAGTAACAAAAATGTATAATAATGATAATGGATAATAATATAATAGTAATAGTAACAAATAATAAGAATGGATAGTAATATAATAGTAATATATAATAGTAGTAACAAAAATGTATAATAATAATGATAATGGATAATAATATAATAGTAATAGTAACAAATAATAGGAATGGATATATATATAATAGTAATATATATAATATATATATATAGTAATAGTATATAATAGTAATAGTATAGTAATAGTATAGTAATATATATATATATATATATATATATATATATATATATATATATATATATATAGTATATATATAGTATATATAGTATAGTAATAGTATAGTAATAGTATAGTAATAGTAATAGTATAGGTATAATATTATAATAATAATATAGTAATTCCTTCTTGGCTGAAGAGGGAGTATAGTAATAGTATAGTAATAGTAATAGTATAGGTATAATATTATAATAATAATATAGTAATTCCTTCTTGGCTGAAGAGGGAGTATAGTAATAGTATAGTAATAGTAATAGTATAGGTATAATATTATAATAATAATATAGTAATTCCTTCTTGGCTGAAGAGGGAGTATAGTAATAGTATAGTAATAGTAATAGTATAGGTATAATATTATAATAATAATATAGTAATTCCTTCTTGGCTGAAGAGGGTTAGGTTGGATGGTCTTTGGGGGTCCCTCCTCGGGGTGGCCCTCTGCGGGGAGGGATCGGGTGTTGGGTGAATAATAATAATAATAATAATAATAATAATATTATAATATTAATAATAATAATAATAATAATAATAGTATTAATGCCTGGTCCTGTCGTGGTGGTAACGTGTCCTGTGTCTCCTCGCAGGGGGTGACCTACTGCGGGGCGGGGGGCCTGACGCTGGCCAACGTGCCCTGGCACGAGGAGGTGCTGCGCTTCGCCCAGGAGCTGGCCACCCTCCTCCCGGACTACGAGGTGGCCTCCGAGCACAAGCACTCCAACTGCCTCCTCATCGCCCACAACAAGGTAAGAAGGCCCGGGTCCTCGGGAAGGTCGGGTGTCCGTTTGCGGGGACCTCATCTCTCCCAACATAGCGTTCGAACTGACCTACGATCACAACCCTGTCGAACCTGAGACAGGTAAAACAGTTCTATTATTGGGACACATTATATACGGTATTCGCATACCGACTATCACAAACCTGTCGAACCTGAGACAGGTAAAACATATTGGGACATATTATATAAGGCATTTTTTGCATACCGACTATCACTATCAAGATATTATTATTATTATTATTATTATTATTATTATTATTATTATTATTATTATTATTATTAATATATATTGGGACATATTATATAAGGCATTTGCATACCTACTATCACTATCAATATTATTATTATTATTTATATTGGGACATATTATATAAGGCATTTGCATACCGACTATCACTATCAACATATTATTATTATTATTATTATTATTATTATTATTATTATTATTATTTATATATATTGGGACATATTATATAAGGCATTTGCATACCTACTATCACTATCAATATATTATTATTATTATTATTATTATTATTTATATATATTGGGACATATTATATAAGGCATTTGCATACCTACTATCACTATCAATATATTATTATTATTTTTATTATTATATATTGGGACATATTATATAAGGCATTTGCATACCGACTATCACTATCAATATATTATTATTATTATTATTATTTATATATATTGGGACATATTATATAAGGCATTTGCATACCTACTATCACTATCAATATATTATTATTATTATTATTATTATTATTATTATTATTATTTATATTGGGACATATTATATAAGGCATTTGCATACCGACTATCACTATCAATATATTATTATTATTATTATTATTTATATATATTGGGACATATTATATAAGGCATTTGCATACCTACTATCACTATCAATATATTATTATTATTATTATTATTATTATTATTATTTATATTGGGACATCTTATATAAGGCATTTGCATACCGACTATCACTATCAATATATTATTATTATTATTATTATTATTATTATTATTATTTATATATATTGGGACATATTATATAAGGCATTTGCATACCGACTATCACTATCAATATATTATTATTATTATTATTATTATTATTATTTATATTGGGACATATTATATAAGGCATTTGCATACCGACTATCACTATCAATATATTATTATTATTATTATTATTATTATTATTATTATTATTATTATTATTATTATTTATATTGGGACATATTATATAAGGCATTTGCATACCAACTATCACTATCAATATATTATTATTATTATTATTATTATTATTTATATTGGGACATATTATATAAGGCATTTGCATACCGACTATCACTATCAATATATTATTATTATTATTATTATTATTATTATTATTATTATTATTATTATTATTTATATTGGGACATATTATATAAGGCATTTGCATACCGACTATCACTATCAATATATTATTATTATTATTATTATTATTATTATTATTATTTATATATATTGGGACATATTATATAAGGCATTTGCATACCGACTATCACTATCAATATATTATTATTATTATTATTATTATTATTATTATTTATATTGGGACATATTATATAAGGCATTTGCATACCGACTATCACTATCAATATATTATTATTATTATTATTATTATTATTATTATTATTATTATTATTTATATTGGGACATATTATATAAGGCATTTGCATACCTACTATCACTATCAATATATTATTATTATTATTATTATTTATATTGGGACATATTATATAAGGCATTTGCATACCGACTATCACTATCAATATATTATTATTATTATTATTATTATTATTATTATTATTATTATTATTATTTATATTGGGACATATTATATAAGGCATTTGCATACCGACTATCACTATCAATATATTATTATTATTATTATTATTATTATTATTATTATTATTATTATTATTATTTATATTGGGACATATTATATAAGGCATTTGCATACCGACTATCACTATCAATATATTATTATTATTATTATTATTATTATTATTATTATTATTATTTATATATATATATTGGGACATATTATATAAGGCATTTGCATACCGACTATCACTATCAATATATTATTATTATTATTATTATTATTATTATTATTATTATTTATATTGGGACATATTATATAAGGCATTTGCATACCTACTATCACTATCAATATATTATTATTATTATTATTATTATTATTATTATTATTATTATTTATATATATATATTGGGACATATTATATAAGGCATTTGCATACCGACTATCACTATCAATATATTATTATTATTATTATTATTATTATTATTATTATTATTATTTATATTGGGACATATTATATAAGGCATTTGCATACCGACTATCACTATCAATATATTATTATTATTATTATTATTATTATTATTATTATTATTATTATTATTTATATTGGGACATATTATATAAGGCATTTGCATACCGACTATCACTATCAATATATTATTATTATTATTATTATTATTATTATTATTATTATTATTTATATATATATATTGGGACATATTATATAAGGCATTTGCATACCGACTATCACTATCAATATATTATTATTATTATTATTATTATTATTATTATTATTATTATTATTTATATTGGGACATATTATATAAGGCATTTGCATACCGACTATCACTATCAATATATTATTATTATTATTATTATTATTATTATTATTATTATTATTATTTATTTATATTGGGACATATTATATAAGGCATTTGCATACCGACTATCACTATCAATTTATTATTCTTATTATATGGACACTCATGATGGTCAAGTCATGAGATATAGAATGCATAGTAAATATAATAATTATAATATAATAATAATGCTGGCACAGGAGGGTCAAGTCATGAGATATATAATATAATTATAATAATAATAATATATGGACACTCATGATGGTCAAGTCATGAGATATAGAATGCATAATAAATATAATAAATATAATAATAATGCTGGCACTCAGGAGGGTCAAGTCATGAGATAAATAATAATAATAATAATAATAATAATAATAATAATAATAATAATAATAATAATATATGGACACTCATGATGGTCAAGTCATGAGATATAGAATGCATAATAAATATAATATAATAATAATATACTGGCAGTCATGATGGTCAAGTCATGAGATATAGAATATATAACAATAATAATAATAATAATAATAATAATAATAATATATGGACACTCATGATGGTCAAGTCATGAGATATAGAATCCATAATAAATATAATAAACATAATAATAATGCTGGCACTCAGGAGGGTCAAGTCATGAGATAAATAATAATAATAATAATAATAATAATAATAATAATAATATATGGACACTCATGATGGTCAAGTCATGAGATATAGAATCCATAATAAATATAATAAATATAATAATAATGCTGGCACTCAGGAGGGTCAAGTCATGAGATATAGAATATATAACAATAATAATAATAATAATAATAATAATATATGGACACTCATGATGGTCAAGTCATGAGATATAGAATCCATAATAAATATAATAAACATAATAATAATGCTGGCACTCAGGAGGGTCAAGTCATAAGATATAGAATATATAATAATAATAATAATAATAATAATAATAATAATAATATATGGACACTCATGATGGTCAAGTCATGAGATATAGAATGCATAATAAATATAATAATTATAATATAATAATATTATTATATATTCTATATCTCATGACATGACCATCATGAGTGCCCATATAATCTTTATTATTATTATATGTTATTATATTATTATTATATTTTGTTATTATGTCGCACCTGAGACAGGTAAAACAGTTATATTATTGGGACATATTATATATGGCATTCGCATACCGACTATCATAAACCTGTTGCTCCTGAGACAGGTAAAAGAGTTATATTATTGTGACATATTATATAAGGTATAGCAACATGCTGTGCTAAATTTACATACATATATACAAAATACTATAATTTATAAATATACAATATATTGTATGTACTTATAATATTGATAATAATATTGTAATGTAATACAGTATTATACTAATTAATAATATAATATTAATTATATATTATATATTAAATGTAATATTACTAATAATATTACCATAAAATGATATAGTACAATATAGTAATTTAATTGCTTATATTGTGCTATGCTAATAATATATTGTATGTACATTTGATTTGTAAGCCGCTCTGAGTAAATAAATATAAGGCATTCGCATACCGACTATCACAAACCTGTCGAACCTGAGACAGGTAAAACAGTTATATTATTGGGACATATTATATAAGGCATTTGCATACCTACTATCACTATCAATATATTATTATTATTATTATTATTATTATTATTATTATTATTATTATTATTATTATTATTATTATTCTATATCTCATGACTTGACCATCAAGAGTGCCAGTATATTATTATAATTATAATTATATTATTGTTATTATTTATATATTCTATATCTCATGATTTGACCATCATGAGTGCCAGCATTAATATTATATTATAATTGTTATATTTATTACACATTCTATATCTCATGACTTGACCATCATGACTGCCAGTATATTATTATAATATTATTATTATTATTTATAAATTCTATGTCTCATGACTTGACCCTCCTGAGTGCCAGCATTATTATTATTATATTATAATTATTATATTTATTATGCATTCTATATCTCATGACTTGACCATCATGAGTGTCCATATATTATTATTATTATTATTATATATTCTATATCTCATGACTTGACCCTTCTGTGGCAGCATTGTATTATTATTATTATTATTATTATTATTATTATTATATTTATTATGCATTCTATAATCTCATGGCTTGACCATCATGAGTGTCCATATATTATTATTATTATTATTATTATTATTATTATTATTATTATTATTATTATATATTCTATATCTTATATGTTATTATTATTATTATTATTATTATTATTATTATTATTATATATTTTGTTATGTCGCACCTGAGACAGGTAAAAGAGTTATATTATTGGGACATATTATATAAGGTATAGCAACATGCTGTGCTAATTTTACATACATATATATAAAATACTATAATTTATAAATATACAATATATTGTATGTACTTATAATATTGATGATAATAATATTGTAATGTAATACAGTATTATACTAATTAATAATATAATATTAATTATATATTATATATTAAATGTAATATTACTAACAATATTACCATAAAATTATATAGTACAATATAGTAATTTAATTGCTTATATTGTGCTATGCTAATAATATATTGTATGTACATTTGATTTGTAAATAAACATAAGGCATTCGCATACCGACTATCACAAACCTGTCGAACCTGAGACAGGTAAAACATATTGGGACATATTATATAAAGGATTATTAATTTTAATTATATATTATATTAATATTTATATATTATATATTAAATGTAATATTACTAACAATATTACCATAAAATTATATAGTGCAATATAGTAATTTAATTGCTTATATTGTGCTATGCTAATAATATATTGTATGTACATTTGATTTGTAAATAAACATAAGGCATACGCATACCGACTATCACAAACCTGTCAAACCTGACACAGGTAAAACATATTGGGACATATTATATAAGGCATTATTAATTTTAATTATATATTATATTAATATTAATATTATTAATTATATATTAAATGTAATATTACTAACAATATTACCATAAAATTATATAGTACAATATAGTAATTTAATTGCTTATATTGTGCTATGCTAATAATATATTGTATGTACATTTGTTTTGTAAATAAACATAAGGCATTCGCATACCGACTATCACAAACCTGTCGAACCTGACACAGGTAAAACATATTGGGACATATTATATAAAGCATTATTAATTTTAATTATATATTATATTAATATTAATAATTATATATTATATATTAAATGTAATATTACTAACAATATTACCATAAAAATTATATAGTACAATATAGTAATTTAATTGCTTATATTGTGCTATGCTAATAATATATTGTATGTACATTTGATTTGTAAATAAACATAAGGCATTCGCATACCGACTATCACAAACCTGTCGAACCTGAGACAGGTAAAACATATTGGGACATATATAAGGCATTATTAATTTTAATTATATATTATATTAATATTAATATATTATATATTACATGTAATATTACTAACAATATTACCATAAAATTATATAGTGCAATATAGTAATTTAATTGCTTATATTGTGCTATGCTAATAATATATTGTATGTACATTTGATTTGTAAATAAACATAAGGCATTCGCATACCGACTATCACAAACCTGTCGAACCTGAGACAGGTAAAACATATTGGGACATATTATATAAGGCATTATTAATTTTAATTATATATTATATTAATATTAATAATATTAATTATATATTACATGTAATATTACTAACAATATTACCATAAAATTATATAGTGCAATATAGTAATTTAATTGCTTATATTGTGCTATGCTAATAATATATTGTATGTACATTTGATTTGTAAATAAACATAAGGCATTCGCATACCGACTATCACAAACCTGTCGAACCTGACACAGGTAAAACATATTGGGACATATTATATAAAGCATTATTAATTTTAATTATATATTATATTAATATTAATATTATTAATTATATATTATCTATTAAATGTAATATTACTAACAATATTACCATAAAATTATATAGTACAATATAGTAATTCAATTGCTTATATTGTGCTATGCTAATAATATATTGTATGTACATTTGATTTGTAAATAAACATAAGGCATTCGCATACCGACTATCACAAACCTGTCGAACCTGAGACAGGTAAAACATATTGGGACATATATAAGGCATTATTAATTTTAATTATATATTATATTAATATTAATATATTATATATTACATGTAATATTACTAACAATATTACCATAAAATTATATAGTGCAATATAGTAATTTAATTGCTTATATTGTGCTATGCTAATAATATATTGTATGTACATTTGATTTGTAAATAAACATAAGGCATTCGCATACCAACTATCACAAACCTGTCGAACCTGACACAGGTAAAACATATTGGGACATATTATATAAAGCATTATTAATTTTAATTATATATTATATTAATATTAATATTATTAATTATATATTATCTATTAAATGTAATATTACTAACAATATTACCATAAAATTATATAGTACAATATAGTAATTTAATTGCTTATATTGTGCTATGCTAATAATATATTGTATGTACATTTGATTTGTAAATAAACATAAGGCATTCGCATACCGACTATCACAAACCTGTCGAACCTGAGACAGGTAAAACATATTGGGACATATATAAGGCATTATTAATTTTAATTATATATTATATTAATATTAATATATTATATATTACATGTAATATTACTAACAATATTACCATAAAATTATATAGTGCAATATAGTAATTTAATTGCTTATATTGTGCTATGCTAATAATATATTGTATGTACATTTGATTTGTAAATAAACATAAGGCATTCGCATACCAACTATCACAAACCTGTCGAACCTGACACAGGTAAAACATATTGGGACATATTATATAAAGCATTATTAATTTTAATTATATATTATATTAATATTAATATTATTAATTATATATTATCTATTAAATGTAATATTACTAACAATATTACCATAAAATTATATAGTACAATATAGTAATTTAATTGCTTATATTGTGCTATGCTAATAATATATTGTATGTACATTTGATTTGTAAATAAACATAAGGCATTCGCATACCGACTATCACAAACCTGTCGAACCTGACACAGGTAAAACATATTGGGACATATTATATAAAGCATTATTAATTTTAATTATATATTATATTAATATTAATAATATTAATTATATATTATCTATTAAATGTAATATTACTAACAATATTACCATAAAATTATATAGTACAATATAGTAATTTAATTGCTTATATTGTGCTATGCTAATAATATATTGTATGTACATTTGATTTGTAAATAAACATAAGGCATTCGCATACCGACTATCACAAACCTGTCGAACCTGACACAGGTAAAACATATTGGGACATATTATATAAAGCATTATTAATTTTAATTATATATTATATTAATATTAATAATATTAATTATCTATTAAATGTAATATTACTAACAATATTACCATAAAATTATATAGTACAATATAGTAATTTAATTGCTTATATTGTGCTATGCTAATAATATATTGTATGTACATTTGATTTGTAAATAAACATAAGGCATTCGCATACCGACTATCACAAACCTGTCGAACCTGAGACAGGTAAAACATATTGGGACATATTATATAAAGCATTATTAATTTTAATTATATTAATATTAATATTAATAATATTAATTATATATTAAATGTAATATTACTAACAATATTACCATAAAATTATATAGTACAATATAGTAATTCAATTGCTTATATTGTGCTATGCTAATAATATATTGTATGTACATTTGATTTGTAAATAAACATAAGGCATTCGCATACCGACTATCGCAAACCTGACGAACCTGACACAGGTAAAACCATTATGTTATATTGGTGGCCAGTAAGAAATAAAAATCGGCTTCTCTCTCTCGCAGTTCAAGGTGGGCGGGGCCTGGCACACCTGGATCGACTTTGGCCGCTTCCAGGACCTGGTCCAGAGCGGGGGGCCCTTCTCGGCCTGCGACTACATGGCCCCCACCCCGCCCTGGGCCGTCTTCGGGGACCCCCGGCGTGGCTTCGACCCCCAGGAGACCCACTTCCAGCGCAAGGACAAGGCCAAGAGCCTCGCGGGGTGCTGACCCCCAAGAGGAGCTCACCGGATGGACCTTACGGGGACCGGGAAGCCCCCCAAAAGCTTCGGGAGGACCTCTTGATGTTCTGGGGGTCCCGTGGAGACCCTACTCCCATCCCGTTTGAGCCTTATTTGGAGCTGGACCCTATATTTTGACTTATTTGGACCCCATATTTCGACCCCACATGTGGATCCCACTCAACCTCGACTGTTTGGACCCCATATTTCGACCCCACATGTGGGTCCCATTCAACCACCACTAGACCCCATATTTCGACTCCACATGTGGATCCCACTCAACCTCGACTGTTTGGACCCCATATTTCGACCCCACATGTGGGTCCCATTCAACCTCCACTGGGTCCTATTTGGACCCCATATTTCGACCCCACATGTGGGTCCCATTCAACCACCAATAGACCCCATATTTCGACCCCACATGTGGGTCCCATTCAACCACCACTAGACCCCATATTTCGACCCCACATGTGGGTCCCATTCAACTTCCACTGGGTCCTGTTTGGACCCCATATTTCGACCCCACATGTGGGTCCCATTCAACCTCCACTGGGTCCTGTTTGGACCCCATTGGACCCTATATTTCAACCCTATATGTGGGTTCCCATTCAATCTAAACTGGTTCCTGTTTGGACCCTATTTGACCCCATATTTCGACCCCACATGTGGGTCCCATTCAACCTCCATTTGGACCCCATTGGACCCCGTATTTCAACCCCACATGTGGGTCCCATTCAACCTCCACTGGGTCCTATTTGGACCCCATATTTCGACCCCACATGTGGGTCCCATTCAACCACCAATAGACCCCATATTTCGACCCCACATGTGGGTCCCATTCAACCACCACTAGACCCATATTTCGACCCCACATGTGGGTCCCATTCAACCTCCATTTGGACCCCATTGGCCCCGTATTTCAACCCCACATGTGGGTCCCATTCAACCTCCACTGGGTCCTATTTGGACCCCATATTTCGACCCCCACATGTGGGTCCCATTCAACCACCAATAGACCCCATATTTCGACCCCACATGTGGGTCCCATTCAACCTCCATTTGGACCCCATTGGACCCCGTATTTCAACCCAACATGTGGGTCCCATTCAACCTCCATTTGGACCCCATATTTCAACCCTCTTCTTGGATCTCATTCTGGTCCCACCTTGACCCCGTTCGAACCCGATTCCGACCCGATATTTGGGTCCCGATGACAAATAATAAATACTATTGTCCTATTTCCAACGCCGTCTCCTGTAGTGCTATTATATTTTATTTTCAAGCTTAACAATACCCAACAAGAAGAGAGACACCACGGTGAGCAAAACCACAGACCGGGACCTGACGAGACGAGACGATTTCGTGCAAGACGGAGCACAACACACAAGGCGATTCGGGACTCGTCGGATTCGTCTTCTTCCTCCTATAAGACGGGGCTGCAAAATAAGAAACACACCATAGGGATTGTTACGAAACTTACAATTATTAGTAACCCACATCCACACAAACGATAATTATAATTATAATATACTGGCACTCTTGATGGTCAAGTCATTATTACAAGGGTCCCCAAACTTTTTAAACAGGAGGCCGTTGGAGGGCCGGACTATAGTTGGACACCAAGCAATAATAATAATAATAATTTTTTATTATTTATATTTCAATGATATATAATAATATATAATATAATCTATTACATTTATTATTATATATATATTTATTATATTATGGTAGAGTCCCAATTAATGTAATTTTATTGGTATCTCAGCTTATATTCGCGTTGGCTTATACTCGAGTATATACGGTATATTTATTTATACTATATTAGTAGTATTACATTTGTTTGTCCCCCCTAATATTATTATATTTAGTATTAAATGTACTATCACTATATTTATTTGTTATTATTTATATTTCAATAACATATAATAATATATAATATAATATATTATATTTATTATTATATATATATTTATTATATTACGGTAGAGTCCCAATTAATGTAATTTTATTGGTATCTCAGCTTATATTCGCGTTGGCTTATACTCGAGTATATACGGTATATTTATTTATACTATATTAGTAGTATTATATTTGTTTGTCCCCCTAAAATTATTATATTTAGTATTAAATGTACTATCACTATATTTATTTGTTATTATTTATATTTCAATAATATATTTATTATATTACGGTAGAGTCCCAATTAATGTAATTTTATTGGTATCTCAGCTTATATTCGCGTTGGCTTATACTCGAGTATATACGGTATATTTATTTATACTATATTAGTAGTATTATATTTGTTTGTCCCCCTAATATTATTATATTTAGTATTAAATGTATTATCACTATATTTATTTGCTATTATTTATATTTAAATAATATATAATAATATATAATATAATATATTTATTATTATATATATATATTTATTATATTACGGTAGAGTCCCAATTAATGTAATTTTATTGGTATCTCGGCTTATATTCGGGTCAGCTTATACTTGAGTATATACAGTATATTTATTAATACTATATTAGTAGTATTACATTTGTTTGTCCCCCTAATATTATTATATTTAATATTAAATGTACTATCACTATATTTATTTGTTATTATTTATATATAAATAATATATAATAATATATATTATATTATATTATATTAATTATTATATATTATATTATAATACGGTATATACGGTATATTTATTAATACTATATTAGTAGTATTATATCTGTTTGTCCTCCTAATATTATTATATTTAGTATTAAATGTACTATCACTATATTTATTTATTATTTAATAATAATACAATTAGTAATATAGTAACATTTTTAATATTATATATTTATTATTATACATTACTTTATAAAATGTATTATATACTATATTATATTTATTATTATATATTATATTATATTATATTATATTACAGTAGAGTCCCAATTAATGTAATTTTATTGGTGTCTCAGCTTATATTCGGGTCGGCTTATACCCGAGTATATACGGTATATTTATTAATACTATATTAGTAGTATTATATTTGTTTGTCTCCCTAATATGATTATATTTAGTATTAAATGTGCTATCACTATATTATATTATATTTATTATATTACAGTAAAGTCCCAATTAATGTAATTTTGTTGGTATCTCGGCTTATATTCGGGTCGGCTTATACTCGAGTAATATATAATAATATATATTTATTATTATATATTATATTGTATTTATTATATTACAGTAGAATCCCAATTAATGTAATTTTATTGGTATCGGCTTATATTCGGGTCAGCTTATACTCGAGTAATATCACTATATTTATTTGTTATTACTTATATATAAATAATATATAATAATATATTATATAATATATTATATATTTATTATTATATATTATATTGTATTTATTATATTACAGTAGAATCCCAATTAATGTAATTTTATTGGTATCTCGGCTTATATTCGGGTCGGCTTATACTTGAGTATATATATTATATTATATTAAATATATATATTATATTATTTTATATTTATTATTATATATTATATTATATTAATTATATTACAGTAGAGTCCCAATTAATGTAATTTTATTGGTATCTTGGTTTATATTGGAGTCAATGTTTTCCCAGTTTTTTCTGTGGAAAAATTAGGTGCCTCAGCTTATATTCGGGTCGGCTTATACTTATATATTATATTTATAATAAATATACAGTATATTTAGTATTAAATGTACTATCACTATATTTATTTATTATTTATATATATTATATTATATTATTAATAATAAAATATATTATATTATATTATATTATATTATATTAATATAATGCTGTATACGGTATACGAAAGACAGTTGCATCTGTCAAGTAGGAAATGTAGGTATCTAAAGCGGCTAATTTAACTAATTTCCATCCGCGGAAAGAATGAGGAAGTACTACCACCAAGGGCTCGGGTGTCACAGGTGGACGGTATATTATAACTGGTCAAGAAAACGTGCAATGAGAAAGCAATTGTGGAATTACAAAAAGCCAAGGTTTCCAAGAAGGATTGCTGAGGATTAATTTAATTATATATACAGTAGAGTCTCCCTTATCCAACACTCGCTTATCCAACGTTCTGGATTATCCAACGCATTTTTGTAGTCAATGTTTTCAATATATCGTGATATTTTAGTGCTAAATTCATAAATACAGTAATTACTATATAGCATTACTGTGTATTGAACTACTTTTTCTGCCAAATTTGTTGTCTAACATGATGTTTTGGTGCTTCATTTGTAAAATCATAACCTAATTTGATGTTTAATAAGCTTTTCCTTAATGCCTCCTTATTATCCAACATATTTGCTAATCCAACATTCTGCCGGCCAGTTTATGTTGGATAAGTGAGACTTTACTGTATAATTAAATATATAATTATATATATATATATATATATATATATATATATATATATATATATAAATATAAAATTTTATATATAGAATTATATATTTTCTTATATTAATATAATGCTGTATACGGTATACGAAAGACAGTTGCATCTGTCAAGTAGGAAATGTAGGTTCCTAAAGCGGCTCATTTAACTAATTTGCGAGGCCCTAAAAACCTTCCATCCGCGGGAAGAATGAGGAAGTACTACCACCAAGGGCTCGGGCGTCACAGGCGGACGGTATATTATAACTGGTCAAGAAAACGTGCAATGAGAAAGCAATTGTGGAATTACGAAAGCCAAGGTTTCCAGGAAGGATCGCTGAGGATTAATTTAATTATATATATAATTAAATATATTATCTATATATATATTAATATTAAATTATATATATATATATAATTATATATTTTCTTATATTAATATAATGCTGTATACGGTATACGAAAGACAGTTGCATCTGTCAAGTAGGAAATGTAGGTTCCTAAAGCGGCTCATTTAACTAATTTGCGAGGCCCTAAAAACCTTCCATCCGTGGAAAGAATGAGGAAGTACTACCACCACGGGCTCGGGTGTCACAGGTGGACGGTATATTATAACTGGTCAAGAAAACGTGCAATGAGAAAGCAATTGTGGAATTACGAAAGCCAAGGTTTCCAGGAAGGATCGCTGAGGATTAATTTAATTATATATACAGTAGAGTCTCCCTTATCCAACACTCGCTTATCCAACGTTCTGGATTATCCAACGCATTTTTGTAGTCAATGTTTTCAATATATCGTGATATTTTAGTGCTAAATTCATAAATACAGTAATTACTATATAGCATTACTGTGTATTGAACTACTTTTTCTGCCAAATTTGTTGTATAACATGATGTTTTGGTGCTTCATTTGTAAAATCATAACCTAATTTGATGTTTAATAGGCTTTTCCTTAACGCCTCCTTATTATCCAACATATTTGCTAATCCAACATTCTGCCGGCCAGTTTATGTTGGATAAGTGAGACTTTACTGTATAATTAAATATATAATTATATATATATATATATATATATATATATATATATATATAAATATAAAATTTTATATATATAATTATATATTTTCTTATATTAATATAATGCTGTATACGGTATACGAAAGACAGTTGCATCTGTCAAGTAGGAAATGTAGGTACCTAAAGCGGCTCATTTAACTAATGTGCGAGGCCCTAAAAACCTTCCATCCGCGGAAAGAATGAGGAAGTACTACCACCAAGGGCTCGAGCGTCACAGGTGGACGGGATATTATAATTGGTTTAACTAAACAAGGAACGAGAAAGCAATCGTGGAATTACAAAATTTAAAGATGATTAAATTAATGAATTAAGGGTGGTAAGGAATAAGGGGAGGCAAAAACGAGACCCACTTGGGGAGCGACTTCTTCCGGATCTCGGTCGGGCCTTCCGTGTCGGCGGTGGTGCCGTCCTCCGCGATGGGCTTCAGGGACCCCTCACGCTTCCCGTCCCGCAGGATCGGCACCAGCGTCCGCCAGTTCTTCCCTGAAACTGACGGAAAAAAAAAATTCAATTAATAGAGAAAAATATTAAATATATTAATGGTAAAAATATAAGTCAATGGTAAAATACAAAGTCAACTCATGGAGAAAAGATTGAGCCAACGAATGGGAAAATAAATTCAATTTAATGGAGAAAAATATTAAATACATTCATGGTAAAAATATTATATCAATGGTAAAATATTAAGTCAATTAATGGAAGAAATATTATGTCAACAAATGGGGAAAAAAAAATAATAATGGAGAAAAAATTAAATAATGGTAAAATATTAAGTCAATTAATGGAAAAAATATTACATCAATGAATGGAGAAAAATAATAATGGAGAAAAAATTAAATAATGGTAAAATATTAAGTCAATTAATGGAAAAAATATTACATCAAGGAATGGAGAAAAATAATAATGGAGAAAAAATTAAATAATGGTAAAATATTAAGTCAATTAATAGAAAAAATATTACGTCAATAATGGGGGGAAATAATAATAATGGAGAAAAAATTAAATAACGGTAAAATACAAAGTCAATTAATAGAAAAAATATTACGTCAATAATGGGGGGAAATAATAAATCAATGGAGAAAAAATTAAATAATGGTAAAATATTAAGTCAATGGAGAAGAAAACTAAATCAATGGGGGAAATATAATAAGAATAATAATCCAATTAATGGAGAAAAATATTCAATAAATGAATGGTCAAAAGATTAAGTCGGTGGTAAAATACCAAGTCAATGAATGGGGAAAATATTATGTCAATGAATGGGGGAAAATAATAATTAATCAATGGAGAAAAAATTAAATAATGGTAAAATATTAAGTCAATGGAGAAGAAAACTAAATCAATGGGGGAAATATAATAAGAATAATAATCCAGTTAATGGAGAAAAATATTCAATAAAATGTCAATGAATGGGGAAAAATAATAATAATGGAAAAAATTTAATAATGGTAAAATATTAAGTCAATGGAGAAGAAAACTAAATCAATGGGGGAAATATAATAAGAATAATAATCCAATTAATGGAGAAAAATATTCAATAAATGAATGGTAAAAAGATTAAGTCGGTGGTAAAACATTAAGTCAATTGATGGAGAAAATATTGAGCCAATGAATGGGGAAATAATAATAAATAAAATAAAATAAATAAAATAAATAAATAAAATAAATAAAATAAATAAATAATAACAACCCAATTAATGGAAAAAATATTACGTCAATGAATGGGGAAAAATAATAATAAAGTAGAAAAAAAAATAATGGTAAGATATTGAGTCAATTAATGGAAAAAATATTACGTCAATGAATGGGGGAAAATAATAATCAATCAATGGAGAAAATTTTTTAATAATGGTAAAATATTAAGTCAATTGATGGAAAAAATATTACGTCAATGAATGGGGGAAAATAATAATAATGGAGAAAAAAATTAAATAATGGTAAGATATTGAGTCAATTAATGGAAAAAATATTACGTCAATGAATGGGGGAAAATAATAATAAATCAATGGAGAAAAATAAATAAATAATGGTAAAATATTAAGTCAATGGAAAAAATATTACGTCAATGAATGGGAGAAAATAATAATAAATCAATGGAGAAAAAATTAAATAATGGTAAAATATTGTCAATGGTAAAATATTAAGTCAATTAATGGAAAAAATATTACGTCAATGAATGGGGGAAAATAATAATTAATCAACGGAGAAAAAATTAAATAATGGTAAAATATTAAGTCAATGGAGAAGAAAACTAAATCAATGGGGGAAATATAATAAGAATAATAATCCAATTAATGGAGAAAAATATTCAATAAATGAATGGTAAAAAGATTTAAGTCGGTGGTAAAATACCAAGTCAATTAATGGAGAAAATATTACATCAATGAATGGGGAAAAATAATAATGGAGAAAAAATTAAATAATGGTAAAATATTAAGTCAATGGAGAAGAAAACTAAATCAATGGGGGAAATATAATAAGAATAATAATCCAATTAATGGAGAAAAATATTCAATAAATGAATGGTAAAAAGATTTAAGTCGGTGGTAAAATACCAAGTCAATTAATGGAGAAGATATTACATCAATGAATGGGGAAAAATAATAATGGAGAAAAAATTAAATAATGGTAAAATATTAAGTCAATGGAGAAGAAAACTAAATCAATGGGGGAAATATAATAAGAATAATAATCCAATTAATGGAGAAAAATATTCAATAAATGAATGGTAAAAAGATTAAGTCAGTGGTAAAATATTGAGTCATTTAATGGAGAAAATATTACATCAATGAATGGGGAAAATAATAATAATGGAGAAAAAATTAAATAATGGTAAAATATTAAGTCAATGGAGAAGAAAACTAAATCAATGGGGGAAATATAATAAGAATAATAATCCAATTAATGGAGAAAAATATTCAATAAATGAATGGTAAAAAGATTAAGTCGATGGTAAAATATTAAGTCATTTAATGGAGAAAATATTACGTCAATGAATGGGGAAAAATAATAATGGAGAAAAAATTAAATAATGGTAAAATATTAAGTCAATGGAGAAGAAAACTAAATCAATGGGGGAAATATAATAAGAATAATAATCCAATTAATGGAGAAAAATATTCAATAAATGAATGGTAAAAAGATTAAGTCGATGGTAAAATATTAAGTCATTTAATGGAGAAAATATTACGTCAATGAATGGGGAAAAATAATAATGGAGAAAAAATTAAATAATGGTAAAATATTAAGTCAATGGAGAAGAAAACTAAATCAATGGGGGAAATATAATAAGAATAATAATCCAATTAATGGAGAAAAATATTCAATAAATGAATGGTAAAAAGATTAAGTCAGTGGTAAAATATTGAGTCATTTAATGGAGAAAATATTACATCAATGAATGGGGAAAAATAATAATGGAGAAAAAATTAAATAATGGTAAAATATTAAGTCAATGGAGAAGAAAACTAAATCAATGGGGGAAATATAATAAGAATAATAATCCAATTAATGGAGAAAAATATTCAATAAATGAATGGTAAAAAGATTAAGTCGATGGTAAAATATTAAGTCATTTAATGGAGAAAATATTACATCAATGAATGGGGAAAAATAATAATGGAGAAAAAATTTAATAATGGTAAAATATTAAGTCAATGGAGAAGAAAACTAAATCAATGGGGGAAATATAATAAGAATAATAATCCAATTAATGGAGAAAAATATTCAATAAATGAATGGTAAAAAGATTAAGTCGATGGTAAAATATTAAGTCATTTAATGGAGAAAATATTACATCAATGAATGGGGAAAATAATAATAATGGAGAAAAAATTAAATAATGGTAAAATATTAAGTCAATGGAGAAGAAAACTAAATCAATGGGGGAAATATAATAAGAATAATAATCCAATTAATGGAGAAAAATATTCAATAAATGAATGGTAAAAAGATTAAGTCAGTGGTAAAATATTGAGTCATTTAATGGAGAAAATATTACATCAATGAATGGGGAAAAATAATAATGGAGAAAAAATTAAATAATGGTAAAATATTAAGTCAATGGAGAAGAAAACTAAATCAATGGGGGAAATATAATAAGAATAATAATCCAGTTAATGGAGAAAAATATTCAATAAATGAATGGTAAAAAGATTAAGTCAGTGGTAAAATATTGAGTCATTTAATGGAGAAAATATTACATCAATGAATGGGGAAAAATAATAATGGAGAAAAAATTAAATAATGGTAAAATATTAAGTCAATGGAGAAGAAAACTAAATCAATGGGGGAAATATAATAAGAATAATAATCCAGTTAATGGAGAAAAATATTCAATAAATGAATGGTAAAAAGATTAAGTCGATGGTAAAATATTAAGTCATTTAATGGAGAAAATATTACATCAATGAATGGGGAAAAATAATAATGGAGAAAAAATTAAATAATGGTAAAATATTAAGTCAATGGAGAAGAAAACTAAATCAATGGGGGAAATATAATAAGAATAATAATCCAGTTAATGGAGAAAAATATTCAATAAATGAATGGTAAAAAGATTAAGTCGATGGTAAAATATTAAGTCATTTAATGGAGAAAATATTACATCAATGAATGGGGAAAAATAATAATGGAGAAAAAATTAAATAATGGTAAAATATTAAGTCAATGGAGAAGAAAACTAAATCAATGGGGGAAATATAATAAGAATAATAATCCAATTAATGGAGAAAAATATTCAATAAATGAATGGTAAAAAGATTAAGTCAGTGGTAAAATATTGAGTCATTTAATGGAGAAAATATTACATCAATGAATGGGGAAAATAATAATAATGGAGAAAAAATTAAATAATGGTAAAATATTAAGTCAATGGAGAAGAAAACTAAATCAATGGGGGAAATATAATAAGAATAATAATCCAATTAATGGAGAAAAATATTCAATAAATGAATGGTAAAAAGATTAAGTCGATGGTAAAATATTAAGTCATTTAATGGAGAAAATATTACGTCAATGAATGGGGAAAAATAATAATGGAGAAAAAATTAAATAATGGTAAAATATTAAGTCAATGGAGAAGAAAACTAAATCAATGGGGGAAATATAATAAGAATAATAATCCAATTAATGGAGAAAAATATTCAATAAATGAATGGTAAAAAGATTAAGTCGATGGTAAAATATTAAGTCATTTAATGGAGAAAATATTACGTCAATGAATGGGGAAAAATAATAATGGAGAAAAAATTAAATAATGGTAAAATATTAAGTCAATGGAGAAGAAAACTAAATCAATGGGGGAAATATAATAAGAATAATAATCCAATTAATGGAGAAAAATATTCAATAAATGAATGGTAAAAAGATTAAGTCAGTGGTAAAATATTGAGTCATTTAATGGAGAAAATATTACATCAATGAATGGGGAAAAATAATAATGGAGAAAAAATTAAATAATGGTAAAATATTAAGTCAATGGAGAAGAAAACTAAATCAATGGGGGAAATATAATAAGAATAATAATCCAATTAATGGAGAAAAATATTCAATAAATGAATGGTAAAAAGATTAAGTCGATGGTAAAATATTAAGTCATTTAATGGAGAAAATATTACATCAATGAATGGGGAAAAATAATAATGGAGAAAAAATTTAATAATGGTAAAATATTAAGTCAATGGAGAAGAAAACTAAATCAATGGGGGAAATATAATAAGAATAATAATCCAATTAATGGAGAAAAATATTCAATAAATGAATGGTAAAAAGATTAAGTCGATGGTAAAATATTAAGTCATTTAATGGAGAAAATATTACATCAATGAATGGGGAAAATAATAATAATGGAGAAAAAATTAAATAATGGTAAAATATTAAGTCAATGGAGAAGAAAACTAAATCAATGGGGGAAATATAATAAGAATAATAATCCAATTAATGGAGAAAAATATTCAATAAATGAATGGTAAAAAGATTAAGTCAGTGGTAAAATATTGAGTCATTTAATGGAGAAAATATTACATCAATGAATGGGGAAAAATAATAATGGAGAAAAAATTAAATAATGGTAAAATATTAAGTCAATGGAGAAGAAAACTAAATCAATGGGGGAAATATAATAAGAATAATAATCCAGTTAATGGAGAAAAATATTCAATAAATGAATGGTAAAAAGATTAAGTCGATGGTAAAATATTAAGTCATTTAATGGAGAAAATATTACATCAATGAATGGGGAAAAATAATAATGGAGAAAAAATTAAATAATGGTAAAATTTTAAGTCAATGGAGAAGAAAACTAAATCAATGGGGGAAATATAATAAGAATAATAATCCAATTAATGGAGAAAAATATTCAATAAATGAATGGTAAAAAGATTAAGTCAATGGTAAAATATTAAGTCAATTGATGGAGAAAATATTGAGCCAATGAATGGGGAAATAATAATAATAAATAAATAAAAAAATAAATAAAATAAATAAAAATAAAATAAAAAATAAATAATAACAACCCAATTAATGGAGAAGAATATTAAATAAATGAATGGGGGAAATGCCGACCTCTTCCGGGCTTGAGGGAGAAGCTGAGGTTGCGCTTGAGGTCCTGTCCGCACCCGCCGGGGTCCTCGTTGATGATGCCCAAGTTGGTGGTGTTCCACGTCAACCAGTTCACCTCGTCCACTCTGGAATGACAGATAGAATTATTATTATTATTATTATTATTATTATTATTATTATTATTATTATTATTAGATTCCTACATCCAGTTGGAGGGGACCCCAAAGGACATCTAGTCCAAGATAGAGTTACCATATGATGACGACAATTATTATTATTATTATTATTATTATTATTATTATTATTATTATTAGATCCCTACATCCAGTTGGAGGGGACCCCAAAGGACATCTTGGTATTTTACCACTGACTTAATCTTTTGACCATTCATTTATTGAATATTTTTCTCCATTAATTGGATTATTATTCTTATTATATTTCCCCCATTGATTTAGTTTTCTTCTCCATTGACTTAATATTTTACCATTATTTAATTTTTTCTCCATTGATTAATTATTATTTTTCCCCATTCATTGACATAATATTTTCTCCATTAAATGACTTGGTATTTTACCACTGACTTAATCTTTTGACCATTCATTTATTGAATATTTTTCTCCATTAATTGGATTATTATTCTTATTATATTTCCCCCATTGATTTAGTTTTCTTCTCCATTGACTTAATATTTTACCATTATTTAATTTTTTCTCCATTGATTAATTATTATTTTTCCCCATTCATTGACATAATATTTTCTCCATTAAATGACTTGGTATTTTACCACTGACTTAATCTTTTGACCATTCATTTATTGAATATTTTTCTCCATTAATTGGATTATTATTCTTACTATATTTCCCCCATTGATTTAGTTTTCTTCTCCATTGACTTAATATTTTACCATTATTTAATTTTTTCTCCATTGATTAATTATTATTTTTCCCCATTCATTGACATAATATTTTCTCCATTAAATGACTTGGTATTTTACCACTGACTTAATCTTTTGACCATTCATTTATTGAATATTTTTCTCCATTAATTGGATTATTATTATTATTATTATTATTATTATTATTATTATTATTATTATTATCATTAGATTCCTACATCCAGTTGGAGGGGACCCCAAAGGACATCTAGTCCAAGATAAGAGTTACCATATGATGACGACTATTATTATTATTATTATTATTATTATTATTATTAGATCCCTACATCCAGTTGGAGGGGACCCCAAAGGACATCTAGTCCAAGATAAGAGTTACCATATGATGACGACTATTATTATTATTATTATTATTATTATTATTATTAGATCCCTACATCCAGTTGGAGGGGACCCCAAAGGACATCTAGTCCAAGATAGAGTTACCATATGATGACGACTATTATTATTATTATTATTATTATTATTATTATTAGATTCCTACATCCAGTTGGAGGGGACCCCAAAGGACATCTAGTCCAAGATAGAGTTACCATATGATGACGACTATTATTATTATTATTATTATTATTATTATTATTATTATTATTATTATTAGATTCCTACATCCAGTTGGAGGGGACCCCAAAGCACATCTAGTCCGAGATAGAGTTACCATATGATGACGACTATTATTATTATTATTATTATTATTATTATTATTATTATTAGATTCCTACATCCAGTTGGAGGGGACCCCAAAGCACATCTAGTCCAAGATAGAGTTACCATATGATGACGACTATTATTATTATTATTATTATTATTATTATTATTATTAGATCCCTACATCCAGTTGGAGGGGACCCCAAAGGACATCTAGTCCAAGATAGAGTTACCATATGATGACGACTATTATTATTATTATTATTATTATTATTATTATTATTAGATCCCTACATCCAGTTGGAGGGGACCCCAAAGGACATCTAGTCCAAGATAGAGTTACCATATGATGACGACTATTATTATTATTATTATTATTATTATTATTATTAGATTCCTACATCCAGTTGGAGGGGACCCCAAAGCACATCTAGTCCAAGATAGAGTTACCATATGATGACGACTATTATTATTATTATTATTATTATTATTATTATTATTAGATCCCTACATCCAGTTGGAGGGGACCCCAAAGGACATCTAGTCCAAGATAGAGTTACCATATGATGACGACTATTATTATTATTATTATTATTATTATTATTATTATTAGATCCCTACATCCAGTTGGAGGGGACCCCAAAGGACATCTAGTCCAAGATAGAGTTACCATATGATGACGACTATTATTATTATTATTATTATTATTATTATTATTAGATTCCTACATCCAGTTGGAGGGGACCCCAAAGGACATCTAGTCCAAGATAGAGTTACCATATGATGACGACTATTATTATTATTATTATTATTATTATTATTATTATTATTAGATTCCTACATCCAGTTGGAGGGGACCCCAAAGGACATCTAGTCCAAGATAGAGTTACCATATGATGACGACTATTATTATTATTATTATTATTATTATTATTATTAGATTCCTACATCCAGTTGGAGGGGACCCCAAAGGACATCTAGTCCAAGATAGAGTTACCATATGATGACGATTATTATTATTATTATTATTATTATTATTATTATTATTATTATTATTATTGGATCCCTACATCCAGTTGGAGGGGACCCCAAAGGACATCTAGTCCAAGATAGAGTTACCATATGATGACGACTATTATTATTATTATTATTATTATTATTATTATTATTATTAGATTCCTACATCCAGTTGGAGGGGACCCCAAAGGACATCTAGTCCAAGATAGAGTTACCATATGATGACGATTATTATTATTATTATTATTATTATTATTATTATTATTAGATCCCTACATCCAGTTGGAGGGGACCCCAAAGGACATCTAGTCCGAGATAGAGTTACCATATGATGACGACTATTATTATTATTATTATTATTATTATTATTAGATTCCTACATCCAGTTGGAGGGGACCCCAAAGGACATCTAGTCCGAGATAGAGTGACCATATGATGACGACTATTATTATTATTATTATTATTATTATTATTAGATCCCTACATCCAGTTGGAGGGGACCCCAAAGGACATCTAGTCCAAGATAGAGTTACCATATGATGACGATTATTATTATTATTATTATTATTATTATTATTATTAGATCCCTACATCCAGTTGGAGGGGACCCCAAAGGACATCCAGTCAAGAAGATAGAGTTACCATATGACGACGACGATGTAATGACTATATTATATTATGGGTTTACTGGAAGCACCAGTACAACAATAATACCAACAATAATAATAATAACAACAATAATAATAATAATAGAATAAGAGTAGGTTTACCGGAAGCACCAGTGAAATAATAATAATAATAATAGAAGAAGAGGAGGTTTACCAAAAGCACCAGTAATAATAATAGAAGAGGAATTTTACCAAAAACACCAGTACAATAATAATAATAATAATAATAATGATAATAATAATAATAATAATAATAATAGAACAAGAGGAGGTTTACCGGAAGCACCAGTGCTATAATAATAATAATAATAATAATAATAATAATAATAATAATAATAATACAAGAGCAGGTTTACCAGAAGCACCAGTACAATAATAATAATAATAATAACAATAATAATAAAACAAGAGGAAGTTTACCGGAAGCACCAGTACAACAATAACAACAATAATAACAATAATAAAAGAACAAGAGCAGGTTTACCAGAAGCACCAGTACACAAAAACGACAATAAAGATAATAGAAGAAGAGGAGGTTTACCAGAAGCACCAGTATAATAATAATAATAATAATAATAATAATAATAATAATAATAATAATAATAATAATAATAGAACAAGAGGAAGTTTACCGGAAGCACCAGTACAACAATAACAATAATAATAATAATAATAAAAGAACAAGAGCAGGTTTACCAGAAGCACCAGTACAACAAAAACGACAATAAAAATAATAGAACAAGAGGAGGTTTACCAGAAGCATCAGTATAATAATAATAATAATAATAATAATAATAATAATAATAGAACAAGAGCAGGTTTACCAGAAGCACCAGTACAACAAAAACGACAATAAAAATAATAGAACAAGAGGAGGTTTACCAGAAGCATCAGTATAATAATAATAATAATAATAATAATAATAATAATAATAATAATAATAATAATAATAGAACAAGAGGAGGTTTACCGGATGCACCAGTACAACAACAACAACAACAACAATTATAGAATAAGAGCAGGTTTACCAGAAGCACCAGTAGAACAACAACAACAACAATAAAACAAGAGGAGGTTTACCGGAAGCACCAGTAGAACAACAACAATAATAATACTAATACTAATAATAATAATAGAAGAAGAGGAGGTTTACCGGAAGCACCATCGATAGTCGTCCTTCCCGTCCGGGGTCGTTCCCACCAGAACCTGCTTCCCGGACCGGAAGGGGTTGATGATGCAATTCCAGTAGCTGCTCTCGATGTTCAGGATGGTGATGGCTCTCTGCGGGTTGGAGGAAACGTCGTTTTTAATTACTACTAGCTTGGGGACCCGGCAGTGCCCGGGTTATTTGAGAAAGGCATGGTTTGGCTGTGTTGTAAGTTTCGTCTATATCCAGGGTTGAGTGGGTGCGGGTGAACTACCACTCCCATATGCAAGTAGCATCGTCAATGGTGCATTGGCCGGGAAACAGTGGCAGGATGCAGAGTAGGCCATGGTTGGTGTTGATCAATCATTGGTGGGGGTCGCCGTGGTGTCTGGAAGTGAGTGAAGGTACTGGAAGTCCCATCACGGCGACCCACAAAACAACAAAAGTACAGGCCCCCCAACCTCGAAATTTGACAACACAACCCCTCATCCATGCCTCTAGGTTGATACAACAAAAAGAAAAGAAAAATAAAGTCCTAATTTGAGAGAGAGGAATAATTGCTTTTATCCAATTGCTGCCACTTAGAAGGCTCTAAGCCAGGGGTCCCCAAACTAAGGCCCGGGGGCCGGATGCGGCCCTCCGAGGTCATTTACCTGGCCCCCGCCCTCAGTTTTATAATATAATATATTGTATATACATATCATATTGATAATAATATTATAATGTAATACAATATAACACTAATAATACCATATAATATTATTAATTATATATTCTATATTACATATAACATTGCTAATAATATTACAGTATAGTGGTATAGTTCAATATAGTAATATATAATGCTAATATTGTGCAATGCTAATAATATAATATATTGTATATACATATAATATTGATAATAATATTATAATGTAATACAATATAACACTAATAATACCATATAATATTATTAATTATATATTCTATATTGCATATAATATTGCTAATAATATTACAGTATAGTGGTATAGTTCAATATAGTAATATATAGATGCTAATATTGTGCTATGCTAATAATATAATATATTGTATATACATATAATATTGATAATAATATTATAATGTAATACAATATAACACTAATAATACCATATAATATTATTAATTATATATTCTATATTACATATAACATTGCTAATAATATTACAGTATAGTGGTATAGTTCAATATAGTAATATATAATGCTAATATTGTGCAATGCTAATAATATAATATATTGTATATACATATAATATTGATAATAATATTATAATGTAATACAATATAACACTAATAATACCATATAATATTATTAATTATATATTCTATATTGCATATAATATTGCTAATAATATTACAGTATAGTGGTATAGTTCAATATAGTAATATATAGATGCTAATATTGTGCTATGCTAATAATATAATATATTGTATGCACATATAATTTGTAAGCCACCCTGAGTCCCCTTTGGGGTGAGAAGGGTGTGATACAAATGTAGTAAATAAATGCAGCAAATAAATAAATAATAAATAAATACATTTTAGACTTAGGCTTGCCCAAAGTCTGAAATGTCTTGAAGGCACACAACAACAACAACAACAACAACAACAACAACAACAACAACAATCCTAATTAACTTGACTATCTCATTGGCCAGAAGCAGGAGCACACTTCCCATTGAAATCCTGATAAATGTATGTTGGTTAAAATTGTTTTCACTTTTAAATATTGTATTGTTCTTTCATTGTTGTTGTTGTTGTTGTTGTTTTTGCACTACAAATAAGACATGTGCAGTGTGCATCGGAATTTGTTTGTATTTTTTTTTCAAATGATAATCCGGCCCCTCAACAGTCTGAAGGATTGTGGACCGGCCCTTGGCTTAAAAAGTTTGAGGACCCCTGCTCTAAGCTCTGCCCACTTGGGCTCCTAGCAACCCACTCAGCCCAGTGTTAATAAGAGAATAAAAAATAAAATAAATACAAATAATACAATAAAAAGCACTAAAAAAATTAACACAATAAAATACTCTGATAACAAAATAACTAAAAATAATACAACAAAATAATAAAAAAGATAAGTTACAATAAAATTAATTTAAAAAAATACAAATAACGTCAAATAAAAATTCCACAACAACTTTTAACCAATACCACCACCACTTTGCCACAGCAACACGTGGCCGGGCACAGCTAGTATATCTATATATATAAAAGAGTGATGGCATCAGGGCAGCGGACAAAACAACAAAAGTAAACACCCCACAACCTCGAAAATTGACATCACAACCCCTCATCCATGCCTCTAGGTTGATACAACAAAAAGAAAAGAAAAATAAAGTCCTAATTAGAGGGAGAGAAATAATTGCTTTTATCCAATTGCTGCCACTTAGAAGGCTCTAAGCTCTGCCCACTTGGGCTCCTAGCAACCCACTCAGCCCAGTGTTAATAAGAGAATAAAAAATAAAATAAATACAAATAATACAATAAAAAGCACTAAAAAAATTAACACAATAAAATACTCTGATAACAAAATAACTAAAATAATAATTCAACAAAATAATAAAAAAGATAAGTTACAATAAAATTAATTTAAAAAAATACAAATAACGTCAAATAAAAATTCCACAACAACTTTTAACCAATACCACCACCACTTTGCCACAGCAACACGTGGCCGGGCACAGCTAGTATATCTATATATATAAAAGAGTGATGGCATCAGGGCAGCGGACAAAACAACAAAAGTAAACACCCCACAACCTCGAAAATTGACATCACAACCCCTCATCCATGCCTCTAGGTTGATACAACAAAAAGAAAAGAAAAATAAATTCCTAATTAGAGGGAGAGGAATAATAGTTTTTATCCAATTTCTGCCAGTTACAAGGCTAAGCTCCACCCACTTGGTCTCCTAGCAACCCACTCAGCCCAGTGTTAATAAAATAATGATAAAAAAAATACAAATAATACAATAAAAAATTATAAAAAACACTAAAATAATTAATACAATAAAATACTATAAAAAATGACTAAAAATAATACAACAAAAATAATAAAATATAATAAATAAAAAAGATAAGTGACAATAAAATTAATTTAAAAAAATACAATGGTTGAGGGGCCGAATTATCATTTGGAAAAAAAACCCAACAAATTCCTATGCACATGTCTTATTTGTAGTGCAAAAAAAAAAACCCCCAACAACAATCATTTACTTATTTATTTGCTACATTTATACCCCACCCTCTCTCACCCCGAAGGGGACTCAGAGCGGCTTACAAGTTGTATGTACATACAATATATTATATTATTAGCAAAGCACAATATTAGCATTATATATTACTACTAGCTGTGCCCGGCCACGCGTTGCTGTGGCAAAGTGGTGGTGGTATTGGTTAAAAATTGTTGTGTAATTTTTATTTGACATTATTTGCATTTTTTTATTAATTTTATTGTAAGTTATATTTTTATTTATTATATTTTATTATTTTATTGTATTATTTTTAGTTATTTTCTGTTATTATAGTATTTTATTGTATTATTTTTAGTGTTTTTTATTATTTTTTATTGGGTTGCTAGGAGACCAAGTTGGAGGAGCTTAGCCTTCTAACTGGCAGCAATTGGATAAAAGCAATTATTCCTCTCTTTCTAATTATGACTTTATTTTTCTTTTCTTTTTGTTGTATCAACCTTGAGGCGTGGATGATGGGTTGTGTTGTCAAATTTTGAGGTTGGGGGGCCTGTACTTTTGTTGTTTTGTGAATTGCCGTGATGCCATCACTCTTTTATATATATAGATTAGCAAAGCACAATATTAGCATTATATATTACTATATTGTACTATACCATTATACCATAATATTATTAGTAATATTACATTTAATATATAATATATAATTAATATTATTATATTATACAATATTATTATATTGTATTATTATTATTATTATTAGCCGCCCTGAGTCCCCTATTGGGTGAGAAGGGCGGGGTAGAAATACTGTAATAAATAAATAAATAAATATTATACTGTACTACATTATAATATTTATTATCAATATTATATGTATACACAATATATTATATTATTACCATATCATTCATTTACAATATTTCATTTACAATATTGATTAATGAAAAAACAATACAATATTTTAAAATTATTTTAACCCACATACTGTAAACTTATCAGGATTTCAGTGGGAAGTGTGGGCCTGCTTCTGGCCAGTGAGATCATCAAGTAGGATTGTGATTGTTGTGCCTTCAAGTCATTTCAGACTTTGGGCGAGCCTAAAACTGAGGGCGAGGGCCAGGTAAATGGCCTTGGAGGGCCACATTCGGCCCCCGGGCCTTAGTTTGGGGACCCCTACTCTAAGCTCTGCCCACTTGGTCTCCTAGCAACCCACTCAGCCCAGTGTTAATAAAAGAATAAAAAATAAATACAAATAATACAATAAAAAGCACTAAAAAAATTAACACAATAAAATACTCTGATAACAAAATAACTAAAAATAATACAACAAAATAATAAAAAAGATAAGTTACAATAAAATTAATTTAAAAAAATACAAATAACGTCAAATAAAAATTCCACGACAACTTTTAACCAATACCACCACCACTTTGCCACAGCAACACGTGGCCGGGCACAGCTAGTATATCTATATATATAAAAGAGTGATGGCATCAGGGCAGCGGACAAAACAACAAAAGTAAACACCCCACAACCTCAAAAATTGACATCACAACCCCTCATCCATGCCTCTAGGTTGATACAACAAAAAGAAAAGAAAAATAAATTCCTAATTAGAGGGAGAGGAATAATAGTTTTTATCCAATTTCTGCCAGTTACAAGGCTAAGCTCCACCCACTTGGTCTCCTAGCAACCCACTCAGCCAAGTGTTAATAAAATAATGATAAAAAAAAATACAAATAATACAATAAAAAATTATAAAAAACACTAAAATAATTAATACAATAAAATACTATAAAAATGACTAAAAATAATACAACAAAATAATAAAATATAATAAATAAAAAAGATAAGTGACAATAAAATTAATTAAAAAAATTACAAATAACGTCAAATAAAAATTCCACGACAACTTTTAACCAATACCACCACCACTTTGCCACAGCAACGCGTGGCCGGGCACAGCTAGTGATATTATAAAACGGAGGGCGGGGGCCAGGGAAATGACCTCGGAGGGCCGCATCCGGCCCCCGGGCCTTAGTTTGGGGACCCCTGATTTAATGAGAGGGTGTGATGTGGGTCTGTCTGAGGGTCCCCCGCCCCACCTGGAGCTTCCAGACACTCTTGCTCTCCTGGGCGATCTTGCTGACGGTCTCCCCCATGAGGGCGATGAGCATGTTGAGCAGGAGGATGTAGGTCAGGATCACGTAGACGATGAGCAGGCTGATGAAGACGTACTTGAAGCGGTAGTTCTCCGTGAACTCCAGGTCGCCCATCCCGATGGTGAACTTGAACAGCTCCAGGCAGGTCGAGTAGAAGTTGTTGTACGAGGGCCGCCGCTTGGCCTGCCACACGCACAGCGCACACGTGTGGTTCAGGCCCTCCGGCTTCTCGTCGTCTTCCTCAATCAGGGTCACCACCGCTGCAAGGGGACAACAAGAGAGGAAAATGGAAGGTTGTACACAATATCCTTGAACAACAGCTCAACCACTACATTTTTCTGGGGGCTCGTCCGGGATAAATTACGAGATAACACTGAGTGGTCCCGGGATACAACAACAACAACAACAATAATAGAACAAAAGCAGGTTTACTGGAAGCACCAATACAACAATAACAATAATAATAATAATAATAATAGTAATAGAACAAGAGGAGGTTTACCAGAAGCACCAGTACAACAATAATAATAATAATAGAACAAGAGGTTTACCAGAAGCACCAGTACCACAACAACAACAATAGAACAAGAGGTTTACCAGAAGCACCAGTACAACAACAACAACAATAGAACAAGAGGTTTACCAGAAGCACCAGTACAACAACAACAATAATAATAATAGAACAAAAGCAGGTTTACTGGAAGCACCAATACAACAATAACAATAATAATAATAATAATAATAGTAATAGAACAAGAGGAGGTTTACCAGAAGCACCAGTACAACAACAACAACAATAGAACAAGAGGTTTACCAGAAGCACCAGTACAACAACAATAATAATAATAATAGAACAAAAGCAGGTTTACTGGAAGCACCAATACAACAATAACAATAACAATAATAATAATAGAACAAGAGGAGGTTTACCAGAAGCACCAGTACAACAACAACAACAATAGAACAAGAGGTTTACCAGAAGCACCAGTACAACAACAACAATAATAATAATAGAACAAAAGCAGGTTTACTGGAAGCACCAATACAACAATAACAATAACAATAATAATAATAATAGAACAAGAGGAGGTTTACCAGAAGCACCAGTACAACAACAACAACAACAACAATAGAACAAGAGGTTTACCAGAAGCACCAGTACAACAACAGCAATAATAATAATAGAACAAAAGCAGGTTTACTGGAAGCACCGGTACAACAACAACAATAATAGAACAAGAGGTTTACCAGAAGCACCAGTACAACAACAACAATAATAATAGAACAAGAGGTTTACCAGAAGCACCAGTGCAATAACAACAACAACAACCATAATAGAACAAGAGGTTTACCAGAAGCACCAGTACAACAACAACAATAATAATAGAACAAGAGGTTTACCAGAAGTACCAGTGCAATAACAACAACTGTAATAGAACAAGAGGTTTACCAGAAGCACCAGTGCAATAACAACAACAACCATAATAGAACAAGAGGTTTACCAGAATCACCAGTGCAATAACAACAACAACAACCACAACAACAACCACAACAACAACAACCATAATAGAACAAGAGGTTTACCAGAATCACCAGTGCAATAACAACAACAACAACAACAGAACAAGAGGTTTACCAGAAGTACCAGTGCAATAACAATAACAACTGTAACAGAACAAGAGGTTTACCAGAAGCACCAGTGCAATAACAACAACAACAACAACAGAACAAGAGGTTTACCAGAAGTACCAGTGCAATAACAACAACTGTAATAGAACAAGAGGTTTACCAGAAGTACCAGTGCAATAACAATAACAACTGTAATAGAACAAGCGGTTTACCGGAAGCACCAGTGCAATAACAACAACAACAACAACCACAACAACCACAACAACAACAACCATAATAGAACAAGAGGTTTACCGGAAGCACCAGTACAACCACAACAACAACAATTAAAGAACAAGAGGTTTACTGGAAGCACCAGTACAACAATAACAAGTGTGAACCCAACTGTAAATAAAATCCTGTTTCTTCCACTTCAAAAGACTCAGCGTTATCCTGGAACTGCTCAATCGTTGTATTTTCTGGGGGCTCGTCCGGGATCAATTGCGAGATAACACTGAGTGGTCCCGGGATAATGCCGAATATGTTGGTGAGCACAGATGTAAATAAAATCTGCTTTTTCCACTCCAGAAGACTTAGTATTATCCCAGAAAACTCTTGTGTTATCTTCAACCACTACATTTTTCTGGGGGCTCGTCCGGGATCAATTACGAGATAACACTTACGAGTCGTCCCGGGATAATGTCGAGTGTTCTGGCGAGCCCAGTGCAATAGCAGTAACAACAACAACAATAATAGAACAAGAGGTTTCCCAGAAGCACCAGTGCAATAACAACAACAACAACAACCATAACAACAACAACAACTATAATAGAACAAGAGGTTTACTGGAAGCTCCAGTATAATAACAACAACAACAACCGTAATAGAACAAGAGGTTTACCAGAAGCACCAGTGCAATAACAATAACAAAAACAACAACAATAGAACAAGAGATTTACTGGTTACCAGTACAACAATAACAACAACAATAACAATAAAAATAGAACAAGAGCAGGTTTACTGGAAGCACCAGTACAACAACAACAACAACAACAACAACAACAATAGAACAAGAGGTTTACCAGAAGTACCAGTGCAATAACAACAACAAATGTAATAGAACAAGAGGAGGTTTACCAGAAGCACCAGTACAACAACAATAATAATAATAGAACAAAAACAGGTTTACTGGAAGCACCAGTACAATAATAATAATAATAATAATAGAACAAGAGGAGGTTTAACGGAAGCACTAGTACAATAACAACAACAACAACCATAATAGAACAAGAGGTTTACCAGAAGTACCAGTACAACAACAATAATAATAATAGAACAAAAGCAGGTTTACTGGAAGCACCAGTACAACAATAACAATAATAATAATAATAGAACAAGAGGAGGTTTAATGGAAGCACTAGTACAATAACAATAACAACAACAATAGAACAAGAGGAGGTTTACCAGAAGCACTAGTACAATAACAATAACAACAACAACAATAGAACAAGAGGTTTACCGGAAGCACCAGTGAAATAACAACAACAACAACCATAATAGAAAAAGAGGTTTACCAGAAGCACCAGTGCAATAACAACAAGAACAACCACCACCATAATAGAACAAGAAGTTTACTGGAAGCACCAGTGCAATAACAACATAAACAACAACCATAATAGAACAAGAGGTTTACCGGAAGCACCAGTGCAATAACAACAACAACAACAACAACAACAACAACAACAACCGTAATAGAACAAGAGGTTTACCGGAAGCACCAGTACAACAATAACAAGTGTGAACCCAACTGTAAATATAATCCTGTTTTTTCCACTTCAAAAGACTCAGTGGATTGGTTTTTGAAAATACTAGATATTATGAATATGGACTACCTAACACAACACCTTAAAAGAAACCAGGGACTTCCAAAAAAATCAGCAGACTGGACTCTATTGAAAGAATACCTTAAATAAAACAAGAAGAAACCTAGATTACCAATAATAAGAACAATATGACTATATGGGTGGAGGTTTTGCTTTAACGAAAAGAAAGGTATCTTTCTAGGACATTTTTCTCTTTTCTTTTTCAAACCCCGATGCAAAGGATCGGAAGTTGATAACTTTCTATATATATATTCTTTTCTTTTTTTTTCCCTTTTCTTTTCCTACTTTCCTATACCACTTATGTTCCCCCACTTTCAATGTAAGGAAAAAATGTGCAGAATGTTTACTATATATGCATAAGTGGTTTGGGGTTTTATGTCAATGTCCATTTATTGTTTTGTTTGTTTTTTATATAAGCCTCAATAAAAAATAATTTAAAAAAAAAAAGACTCAGTGTTATCCCAGAACCACTCAATCATTGTATTTTCTGAGGGCTCGTCCGGGATCAATTACGAGATAACACTGAGTGGTCCTGGGATAATGCCGAATGTGTTGGTGAACCCAACTGTAAATAAAATCCTGTTTTTTTCCCACTCCAGAAGACTTAATATTATCCCAGAAATCTCGGTGTTATCCTTGAACTGCTCACCCGTTACATTTTCTGGGGGCTCGTCCAGGATCAGATTTAAAGATAATGCTGAATAGTCCTGGGATAATGCTGAGTGTGCTGGTGAGCCCAGCTGTAAATAAAATCCTGATTTTTTTCTCACTTCAGACCACTAAGTATAATAATAATAATAATAATAATAATAATAATAATAATAATAAAGCAAAGTGAAGAACCTGCTTTGATGGAAGTCAAAAATCAGAAACTCCTCAAAGCACAGCAGACAAAAAACCAGTACAAGAAAACCGCACTACAAACTAGAGCTGACAGCTGGCACAACAAAACATTGCATGGAAAGCTCCTCCACCACCCCGTCCGACTCCTCCAGCTCCGAGCTGCCCAGCTTACGCATCTTGCCCAGGATGCCCGACATGGTTGGGCTGAACAACAACAACAACAACATAGTAATGCTATCTTCCTGCTTGGCAGAAGGGAGTCAGACCCAATATTAATAATAACAATAATAATAATAATGATTGAAGTCTAAAATCAGAAACTCCTCAAAGCACAGCAAACAAAAAAACAGTACAAGAAAACCGCACTACAAATTAGAGCAGAATCAGTACAAGAAAACCGCACTACAAACTAGAGCAGAACCAGTACAAGAAAACCGCACTACAAACTAGAGCAGAATCAGTACAAGAAAACCGCACTACAAACTAGAGCAGAATCGGTACAAGAAAACCGCACTACAAACTAGAGCAGAATCAGTACAAGAAAACCGCACTACAAACTAGAGCAGAATCAGTACAAGAAAACCGCACTACAAACTAGAGCAGAATCAGTACAAGAAAACCGCACTACAAACTAGAGCAGAATCAGTACAAGAAAGCCGCACTACAAACTAGAGCAGAATCAGTACAAGAAAGCCACACTACAAACTAGAGCAGAATCAGTACAAGAAAACCGCACTACAAACTAGAGCAGAATCAGTACAAGAAAACCGCACTACAAACTAGAGCCGAATCAGTACAAGAAAGCCGCACTACAAACTGGAGCCGAATCAGTACAAGAAAGCAGCACTACAAACTAGAGAAGAATCAGTACAAGAAAGCCGCACTACAAACTAGAGCAGAATCAGTACAAGAAAGCCGCACTACAAACTAGAGCAGAATCAGTACAAGAAAGCCGCACTACAAACTAGAGCAGAATCAGTACAAGAAAACCGCACTACAAACTAGAGCAGAATCAGTACAAGAAAACCACACTACAAACTAGAGCAGAATCAGTACAAGAAAGCCGCACTACAAACTAGAGCAGAATCAGTACAAGAAAGCCGCACTACAAACTAGAGCAGAATCAGTACAAGAAAGCCGCACTACAAACTAGAGCAGAATCAGTACAAGAAAACCGCACTACAAACTAGAGCAGAATCAGTACAAGAAAACTGCACTACAAACTAGAGCTGACAGCTGGCACCACAAAAATTGCATGGAAAGTTCCTTGACAAAATTGAAGGAAAAGCTGATGAAGAGAAGACCTGACTCTGGCTCACGAATGGGACAAATAGACAAACAAACGCCAATCAATCACCTGTTGAAAAGCCGACGTGGAACAGCAGGAAGACCACGATGAAGCGCAAGAGATCGCTCAGCATCATCTGTAAAGAAAAGAAGATTCACTGATTCAGTTTCACCAGCACAACAGAAGTTAAGGAATATAAGTATCAGGAAGATATAAACTGCTAAACCAAACTGAACGGCGAAACAACTTCCCTCATGAAAACCGTTACGTTTTCTGGGGGCTCGTCCGGGATCATATTTGAAGATCCCAGGATAATACCAAGTTTCACCTCAATTTTTTTAAAACTGTACGACTTCTTGCTCATTTCACATCAGCTCAGACGTTTCCTATGATATACCGTATATACTCGAGTATAAGCCGACCCGAATATAAGCAGAGGCACCTAATTTTACCGCAAAAAAAAACCTGGGAAAACATCGACTCCAATACAATAATATTGCAACAACAACAATAATAACAATGATTGAAGTCAAAAATCAGAAACTCCTCAAAGCACAGCAAACAAAAAACCAGTACAAGAAAACCGCACTACAAACTAGAGCTGACAGCTGGCACAACATTGAAAGCTCCTCCGCCGCCCCGTCCGACTCTTCCAGCTCCGAGCTACCCATCGACTCCAGTATAAGCCAAGAGACCAATAAAATTACCGTATATACTCAAGTATAAGCCGACCCGAATATAAGCCGAGGCACCTAATTGTACCACAAAAAAAACTGGGAAAACATTGACTCCAGTATAAGCTGAGAAACCAATAAGATTACCGTATATACTCAAGTATAAGTCGACCCGAATAGAAGCCGAGGCACCTAATTGTACCACAAAAAAAACTGGGAAAACATTGACTCCAGTATAAGCCGAGAAACCAATAAAATTACCATATATACTCGAGTATAAGCGGAGGCACCTAATTTTACCACAAAAAAACTGGGAAAACATTGACTCCAGTATAAGCCGAGAGACCAATAAAATTACCGTATATACTCGAGTATAAGCCGACCTGAATATAAGCTGAGGCACCTAATTTTACCACTCATAATAGAGAAAAATAATAAATGTAATAATACCAATCGTAATACAGAAAAATAATAAATGTAATAATACCAATAATAATAGAGAAAAATAATAAATGTAATAGTAGCAACAATAATAGAGAAAAATAATAAATGTAATAATACCAATCATAATAGAGAAAAATAATAAATGTAATAGCAACATTAATAGAGAAAAATAATAAATGTAATAATGCCAATAATAATAGAGAAAAATAATAAATGTAATAATGCCAATAATAATAGAGAAAAATAATAAATGTAATAATACCAACAATAATAGAGAAAAATAATAAATGTAATAATACCAATCGTAATACAGAAAAATAATAAATGTAATAATACCGATCATAATAGAGAAAAATAATAAATGTAATAATACCAATCGTAATACAGAAAAATAATAAATGTAATAATACCGATCATAATAGAGAAAAATAATAAATGTAATAATACCAATCGTAATACAGAAAAATAATAAATGTAATACAGTAGAGTCTCACTTATCCAACGTAAACGGGCCGGCAGAACGTTGGATAAGTGAATATGTTGGATAATAAGGAGAGATTAAGGAAAAGCCTATTAAACATCAAATTAGGTTATGATTTTACAAACTGAGCACCAAAACATCATGTTATACAACAAATTTGACAGAAAACGTAGTTCAGTACACAGTAATGCTATGTAGTAATTACTGTATTCATGAATTTAGCACCAAAATATCACAATGTATTGAAAACATTGACTACAAAAATGCGTTGGATAATCCAGAACGTTGGATAAGCGAGTGTTGGATAAGTGAGACTCTACTGTAATACCAATCGTAATACAGAAAAATAATAAATGTAATAATACCAATCATAATAGAGAAAAATAATAAATGTAATAATACCAATCATAATAGAGAAAAATAATAAATGTACCATATCTTCTCGAGTATAAGCTGACCCAAATATAAGCCAACCAGGACCCTCACCCGAGTATAAACCGAGGGGGGCTTTTTCAGTCTTAAAAAAAGGGCTGAAAAATTAGGCCCGGGGCTGTGGCGCAGACGGGAGAGCAATGAGTCACTGACCAGGAGGTCATAAGTTCGAGGCCCGCTCGGAGCTATGTTGTTGTTCGTCTTTGTCCTGTGTTAAAAAGGCATCGAATGTTTGCCTAGTATGTGTAATGTGATCCGCCCTGAGTCCCCTTCGGGGTGAGAAAGAAGGGCGGGATATAAATGATGTAAATAAATAAATAAAAATTAGGCTTCTACTCGAGTATGTGAACATTTTAAAGGCTGGAAAAGCATTTGCGACCGACCTTCTCGAGCATGACGGAGTAGACGCCCATCTGCTGGAAGCCGCGGGTGTAATACAGCAGGTTGATCCAGCCCAGCGCCAGGGCAAAGACCATGAAGATCACGTAGGCCTCTTGCCTGCTGAAGTACAGCACCGCCGAGGTGAGGATCAGCACCGAGTGCAAGAAGCTGGACCCGGGAGAGAGACAAGAGCGGGGTTACGACACTCCCGGACCCTTTCGGTACCCTTTCGGTGGCCTTGGCGATCAACAATCAAGGTATTAGAAGTATCGTTATTATTATTAATATCTCGCTTTATTCGGTGTCCCTATCCGGTTGCTCTCAATCAACCGCATGTTCATCAAACTATATATTTTTTCCCATCATTCGAACTGGCCTACTACCCTGTTTCCCTGAAAATAAGACATCCCCAGAAAATAAGACCTAGTAGAGCAGGGGTCCTCAAACTTTTTAACCCAAGGGCCGGTCCACAATGCTTCAGACTGTTGAGGGGCCGGATTATCATTTGAAAAAAAAAATACAAACAAATTCTGATGCATACTGCACATGTCTTATTTGCAGTGCAAAAACAACAACAAGAACAATGAAAGAACAATACAATATTTAAAAATAAAAACAATTTTAACCCAACATACATTTATCAGGATTTCAATGGGAAGTGTGCTCCTGCTTCTGGCCAATGAGATAGTCAAGCTAATTAGGATTGTTGTTGTTGTTGTGTGCCTTCAAGTCATTTCAGACTTTGGGTGAGCCTATTATTTATTTATTTACTGCATTTATTTACTACATTTGTATCACACCTTTCTCACCCCAAAGGCTTACAAATTATATGTACATACAATATATTATATTATTAGCATAGCACAATATTAGCATTATATATTACTATATTGAACTATGCCACTATACTGTAATATTATTAGTAATATTATATGTAATATAGAATATGTAATTAATATTATTATATGGTATTATTATTAGTGTTATATTGTATTACATTATAATATTATTATCAATATTATATGTTGATAATAATACATATAATACACAGCCCGAGGCTGTGGCGCAGACGGGAGAGCAATGAATCACTGACCAGGAGGTCATAAGTTCGAGGCCCGCTCGGAGCTATGTTTGTTGTTTGTCTTTGTCCTATGTTAAAAAGTCATTGAATGTTTGCCTGATGTGTGTAATGTGATCCGCCCTGAGTCCCCTTCGGGGTGAGAAGGGCGGAATATAAATGCTGTAAATAAAAAATATTATATTATAAAACTGAGGGCGGGGGCCAGGTAAATGACCTCAGAGGGCCGCATCCGGCCCCCGGGCCTTAGTTTGGGGACCCCTGTAGTAGAGGTTTTGCTGAATTGCTAAATATAAGGCCTCCCCTGAAAGTAAGACCTAGTAAAGTTTTTGTTTGGAAGCATGTAGAATCGGTAAATGTACATACCATAGATTGTTGTACATGGAAATAAAGGTAGTAACAAGAAATAATAATAATAATAATAATACAATAATAACTTTATTCTTGTATCCCACCTCCATCTCCCAGAAGGGACTCAGGGCAGCTTACACAGGGACAAGCCCAACAACAAAATACATTTACATACGAACAGAAATTTAAAACAGTAACTTAAAAACAGTATAGCAATAAAATATAATATAGAAATTCTGGAAAGGATTCACAGTTTGGTTATGCTGGTTTGTGATTACAATTACTGTACAGTAGATAATAAATTTTCATTTTTAAAAAATTCAACCATAAATGTGAATTCTTCCTTGTGGAAAAATAAGACATCCCCTGAAAATAAGACCCAGCGCATCTTTGGGAGCAAAAATTAATATAAGACACTGTCTTATTTTCGGGGAAACAGGGTATCATAAACCTGACGCGCCTGAGACAGGTAAAACCGTTATATTACTAGGACACTTTATATTGAGACTGCGTGTGTAATGAAGTATGAGTTTTGTATTCATGTTTGTTGTGTTTAACTATGTTTAACTACATGCTTGTGGTTTGGTTAGGTAGGTGTGAGACGGCGGCAGCCATTTAGTTTTCAACAACAACAACAACAATTCTTTATTGATTAGTCACTTTTGACCATATCCAAACGTTTAAAACATACTCTGGTTTCTCTTCGGATCGTATAAAATCTTTCGCCATTGAGTGGCTCTCCTCTGAGGCAGTTGCCATGGAGATGTGGGCGGAGCCAACTTCCAACTGGAAGAAGTGTAGAGTTTAAAAAAGAAAGTCAGTCTGTGCTCTGAGGAGGCACAGGGAAGATTGATTCCAGGTTGATGGGATCACGGAGACTCAATTGTTCATTTTGAGTCAGTTTTAAATAAGTTTGGTGACTTATTGAATGTAGTCTTTGCTCTGATGAGGCACAGGGAAGATTGATTCCAGGTTGATGGGATCGAGGAGACTCAATTGTTCATTTTGAGTCAGTTTTAAATAAGTTTGGTGACTTATTGAATGTAGTCTGTGCTCTGAGGAGGCACAGGGAAGATTGATTCCAGGTTGATGGGATCAAGGAGACTCAATTGTTCATTTTTGAGTCGGTTTTAAATAAGTTTGGTGACTTATTGAATGTAGTCTGTGCTCTGAGGAGGCACAGGGAAGATTGATTCCAGGTTGATGGGATCAAGGAGACTCAATTGTTCATTTTTGAGTCGGTTTTAAATAAGTTTGGTGACTTATTGAATGTAGTCTGTGCTCTGAGGAGGCACACGGAAGATTGATTCCAGGTTGATGGGATCAAGGAGACTCAATTGTTCATTTTTGAGTCGGTTTTAAATAAATTTGGTGACTTATTGAATGTAGTCTGTGTCCTGGAAAGGCACAGAGAATCTGTGATAGTATATCACAGAGGTGACTGTGGTTTGAAGTCACTGGAAAGTCCAAGTTTCGGACTTTGGGACCAATGAGTCCAGCTGGGATCCATTGAAGTAACAGTTTAAAAGGAGCAGAGGAAGAAGTTTTAACTACTTTAATAATAATAATAATAATAATAATAATAATAATAATAATTTTATTTTTATACCCCGCCCCATCTCCCCGAAGGGACTCGGGGCGGCTCACATGGGGCCATGCCCAATACAACAATCAAAAAACCAATCGCAAAGCCATGACACAATTAACCCGATAAAAACATCAACATCAATAAAACCATCATTAAAAAGCATAAATCATGCAATATTAAAATCAGGGGACTAAATTCATAGATCCCGAGCAAAGTGCAGAGAATACTAAATGGAGACAGGTAATTTCACAGTTAAAATGGACAATAATGTAATACAATATTACACTAATAATAATACCATATAATAATATTAATTATATATTCTATATTACATATAATATTACTAATAATATTACAGTATAGTGGTATAGTTCAATATAGTAATATATAATGCTAATATTGTGCTATGCTAATAATATAATATATTGTATGTACATATAATATTGATAATATTATAATGTAATACAATATAACACTAATAATAATACCATATAATAATATTAATTATATATTCTATATTACATATAATATTACTAATAATATTACAGTATAGTGGTATAGTTCAATATAGTAATATATAATTCTAATATTATGCTATGCTAATAATATAATATATTGTATATACATATAGTATTGATAATATTATAATGTAATACAATATAACACTAATAATAATACCATATAATAATATTAATTATATATTCTATATTACATATAATACAGTAGAGTCTCACTTATCCAACGTAAACGGGCCGGCAGAACGTTGGATAAGCGAATATGTTGGATAATAAGGAGAGATTAAGGAAAAGCCTATTGAACATCAAATTAGGTTATTATTTTACAAATTAAGCACCAAAACATCACGTTATACAACAAATTTGATAGAAAAGGTAGTTCAATACGCAGTAATGTTATGTTGTAATTACTATATTTACGAATTTAGCACCAAAATATCATGATCTATTGAAAACATTGACTACAAAAATGCGTTGGATAATCCAGAACGTTGGATAAGTGAGTGTTGGATAAGTGAGACTCTACTGTATTACTAAAAATATTACAGTATAGTGGTATAGTTCAATATAGTAATATATAATTCTAATATTATGCTATGCTAATAATATAATATTGTATATACATATAATATTGATAATATTATAATGTAATACAATATAACACTAATAATAATACCATATAATAATATTAATTATATATTCTATATTACATATAATATTACTAATAATATTACAGTATAGTGGTATAGTTCAATATAGTAATATATAATGCTAATATTGTGCTATGCTAATAATATAATATATTGTATGTACATATAATATTGATAATAATATTATAATGTAATACAATATAACACTAATAATAATACCATATAATAATATTAATTATATATTCTATATTACATATAATATTACTAATAATATTACAGTATAGTGGTATAGCTCAATATAGTAATATATAATGCTAATATTGTGCTATGCTAATAATATAATATATTGTATGTACATATAATTTGTAAGCCACTCTGAGTCCCCTTTGGGGTGAGAAGGGTGTGATACAAATGTAGTAAATAAATGCAGTAAATAAATAAATAATAAATAAATACATTTTAGACTTAGGCTCGCCCAAAGTCTGAAATGATTTGAAGGCACACAACAACAACAACAACAACCCTAATTAACTTGACTATCTCATTAGCGAGAAGCAGGCGCACATTTCCCATTGAAATCCTGATCAATGTATGTTGGTTAAAATTATTTTTATTTTTAAATATTGTATTGTTCTTTCCTTGTTGTTGTTGTTTTTGCACTACAAATAAGACATGTGCAGTGTGCATCAGAATTTGTTTGTATTTTTTTTTTCAAATGATCATCCGGCCCCTCAACAGTCTGAAGGATTGTGGACCGGCCCTCGGCTTAAAAAGTTTGGGGACCCCTGCTTTAGAGAGTTTGATTCATCTCATTCCAGTATTGTAACTGTTAATAAGAATACCTCTAAGTGAAACATCTTTTGTAACCAACAAGCTTGTGCCTGAATAAACTTGATATTGTTCTTTTTACATCAAAGCACAATGGCGCTACCATTTTAACACCGAATAAAGTAAAAGACTTCCTCTGAGACTAATTCTGTGGCCTTTACATGTCACATCTCTTTTTATGTTTTGAACATTGATAGGGTTTACTGATCTCTTCGACATTGCCATTTCTATCTTAACAGTTTTTAATACGAGATAGTTTTAAGGCCCAGGGCTGCTTACAAAAGGAGCTCGCTGTAGCTGTCCGTAAAGACCGCCTTCAGAGACGGGCGCCGGTGCTTGAAATACTTGAGCTGCGAGAGCGGAAGGAGAGGAGAGTGAGTAGAGTCGCATGGGACTGGACTGAACATACAGAACGGACCACGAAAGTGTCTTACCCCTCGAAAAAAGAAATAGACTCCTCCCAGGATGCTCAGGATTTCCCCGGCGACCCGGAAGTATTCGCTGGTGGTGTGGCGCAAGGGGAACGGAGGCTGCGGACGAGAAGCACGCGAGAAATCAAGAATCCCAACATCCTATCAGTTGCCGATTCACGATAAACAAACACACAACTGATCTCAAAACCGACTCAAGATGCAATAGATATGCACATACTCTTGTGTCTGGATGCTCCCTAGTTCCAGCCATACACACCAAGGACATCATAACTCATTAGTGATTAACTCTTTACACACTCTGGTTGATGCAATCTGACTGCAACATACTCTTGTGTCTGGATGCTCCCTAGTTCCAGCCATACACACCAAGGTCATCATAACTCATTAGTGATTAACTCTTTACACACTCTGGTTGATGCAATCTGACTGCAACATACTCTTGTGTCTGGATGCTCCCTAGTTCCAGCCATACACACCAAGGTCATCATAACTCATTAGTGATTAACTCTTTACACACTCTGGTTGATGCAATCTGACTGCAACATACTCTTGTGTCTGGATGCTCCCTAGTTCCAGCCATACACACCAAGGTCATCATAACTCATTAGTGATTAACTCTTTACACACTCTGGTTGATGCAATCTGACTGCAACATACTCTTGTGTCTGGATGCTCCCTAGTTCCAGCCATACACACCAAGGTCATCATAACTCATTAGTGATTAACTCTTTACACACTCTGGTTGATGCAATCTGACTGCAACATACTCTTGTGTCTGGATGCTCCCTAGTTCCAGCCATACACACCAAGGTCATCATAACTCATTAGTGATTAACTCTTTACACACTCTGGTTGATGCAATCTGACTGCAACATACTCTTGTGTCTGGATGCTCCCTAGTTCCAGCCATACACACCAAGGACATCATAACTCATTAGTGATTAACTCTTTACACACTCTGGTTGATGCAATCTGACTGCAACATACTCTTGTGTCTGGATGCTCCCTAGTTCCAGCCATACACACCAAGGACATCATAACTCATTAGTGATTAACTCTTTACACACTCTGGTTGATGCAATCTGACTGCAACATACTCTTGTGTCTGGATGCTCCCTAGTTCCAGCCATACACACCAAGGACATCATAACTCATTAGTGATTAACTCTTTACACACTCTGGTTGATGCAATCTGACTGCAACATACTCTTGTGTCTGGATGCTCCCTAGTTCCAGCCATACACACCAAGGTCATCATAACTCATTAGTGATTAACTCTTTACACACTCTGGTTGATGCAATCTGACTGCAACACAAGCATGGCACAAATTACATTTAAACACTCTCATTAAACAAATCTCACGTTGACAAGGAGATCGTTCGACAGGTTTAGTTGATCCAATCGCCCTGCCGGGTGAACAAAACCAGGACGCAGCTCGGTTTTATGGCCAACGCCTTGAGCTCGAATTAGTTTAACCCAAATTAAAATTTAACACCGGCAGAGTGAAAATAAAAACAACACAGCGTAGGTGAGCAAAGGGAAAATTCTGCAAATCCGTATGTGCAATTTCACAGAGACCACGAAGAAGAAAGAGTTCAAGAGGCACAGGTGAGCTAAGCTACGGAAAAGGGAAAATTCCGCAAATCCGTGTGTGCAATTTCACAGAGACCACGAAGAAGAAAGAGTTCAAGAGGCATAGGTGAGCTAAGCTACGGAAAAGGGAAAATCCCGCAAATCCGTATGTGCAATTTCACAGAGACCACAAAGAAGAAAGAGTTCAAGAGGCACAGGTGAGCTAAGCTACGGAAAAGGGAAAATCCCGCAAATCCGTATGTGCAATTTCACAGAGACCACGAAGAAGAAAGATCAGTTCAATTTCTGTCAATAAATTATTAATAGAAATTAATTCTGTTATTGAAAATTTGATGTATATTGCAAATAACAGAATAGTCGACATAATAATTAAAATAAAGTAAAAATAAAACAAATAACAAATTAAAAATTCCAATTGCAGTTGAAATCACGGAATACAATATAAACCATCATTACAATATAAAAATGAGGTAATAAAAACAAGTATCACCACTGATAAGATATAAAAGTTCAGAAACGGTGGTAAAACTTCGATTTACGTATTGATGTCTACAACCCTCAACAAAGGTATGTCCATGCCGATGTTAGTTGCGGGTACCATAAAAAACATCCCGTCTGAAACGAGTGGAAGGCACAAAACGAGTCCTAATTAACTTAACTCTCTCATCAGACCAAAGCAGTCCCAGCTTTCCCAGGAATTCGTCCGTGTTTTGTTCAAACTATACTACACTTCCCTAACAATCTGAGGGACGGTGAAGCCGCCCCTGGCTTAAAAAAGACTTTGGAGAACCTCCACTTACCACCCCGTCCTTTTTCGTGGGCCGGAAGTAGGCGGCGACGGTGAGGATGAGGATGTGGGCGGTGTAGGTGAAGAAGTTGAAGTAGAAGAGGTGCTTCACGAAGCGGTCCCACTTGTCCTGGAGGAGCTGGTTGAGGGGCTCCACCAAGAGCATCTCGTGGCGGTTCTAGATGGGGAGAAGAGGAGACGAGAAGGAATGCCCAAAGGAGAAGAAGGAGGAGGAGAGGGAAGGAGGCGAGTGGGGAGTGGGGTGCCCACCGCCCTACCGGCGTCTCGGAGCTGTACGCGATGATCTCCAGGACGGAGTTCTTCTCGCAGGTGTCGATGCTGGAGAGGTCGTAGAGCGAGGAGTGGACGGGCCCGTAAGCCCACTCGGTGAACTTGCGGGAGAGGTGGCGGCACTCGGGCGCCTTCATCTCCCGCCGGAGGATGTAGGCAAAGACCTGGTGTAACGAAGTATGGATTTTAGTTTACACTGCGTTTTAAAAGTCATGTTTAACTATGTTAAGTATTAGAGTTGGTAGCCAGCTCAGCATTCTGCCATAGTAACGAGCCAACTGCCGTTTGGAGAAAAAAGGAGGGAAAGTTTTGAAGACAGTTCAGTCTGTGTTCTTATGAGACACAGGGAAGACCTATCCTCAGTGAAAGGATCAGGGAGACTCAATTGATCATTTTGAGTCAATTTAAAATAAGTTTGGTGACTTATTTTAAGGTAGTCTGTAGTCAGAGGAATTCCAGTGAAGACTGATTCTCAGTTGGAGAATCAGGGAGACTCAAATGTTTGTTTTTGAATCAGTTTAAAATAAGTTTGGTGACTTATTTTAAGGTAGTCTGTAATCGGAGGAATTCCAGTGAAGACTGATTCTCAGTTGGAGAATCAGGGAGACTCAAATGTTTGTTTTTGAGTCAGTTTAAAATAAGTTTGGTGACTTATTTGAAGGTAGTCTGTAATCGGAAGAATTCCAGTGAAGACCGATTCTCAGTTGGAGAATCAGGGAGACTCAAATGTTTGTTTTTGAGTCAGTTTAAAATAAGTTTGGTGACTTATTTTAATGTAGTCTGTTTCCAGATAAGGAACAGATAGTCTGTGATTGTAATTCACAGGGTGACTGCAGTTTAAAGCAGTAGAGAAGGAAGTAACGTTTTAAGAAGTTTGAAACAACTCAATATACGGTAGCTTTGCAACGGTTAATCTAAGTGCCTCTAAAAAGAAGTTACTGTAACCATTAAGCTTGTGCCTGAATAAACGTGTTATTGTTCTTTTTAACATCTCAGTCTCTGGAATCTATATTACCATCAAAATAAAGAGTTAAAAGTCTCCTCTCTAAGTAGCCAGTGGCTGGGTGGGGTCATCCGGATGACACTCCACTCGACTACTCCTTTCCACCAAATTCTAGGCAAGCCCCCCAGACCCTAAATCAGTGTGATGGTCTGGATGAGGGCTCACAAGTTGAAGCTCAATCCAGACAAGACAGAGGTCCTCCTGGTCAGTCGTGGGACCGATCGGAGTCTAGGGTGGCACCCTGTGCTCAACGGGGTCACACTCCCCCGAGGACACGGGCTCGTCTGGGATTTTGATGACACAACGCTCAGGTGTTGGGCCTTCTCATAATTAAAACTTGCTATCTCAAGAGGTCGGATTTGGCCAGAGTGGTCCACGCCCTGGTTACATCCAGACTGGACTACTGCAATGCTCTCTACGTGGGGCTGCCCTTGAAGACGGCCCGGAAACTCCAGCTCAGGGGTCCCCAAACTTTTAAAACAGGGGGCCAGTTCACAATCCTTCAGACCATTGGAGGGCTGGACTATAGTTGGCCACCGAGCAATAATAATTAATAATAATAATAACAACAACAATAATAAAGAGGGTTGGAAGAGACCCCTTGGGCCATTTAGTCCAACCCCCTTCTGCCTCTGCGCACCAAAAGCACAACCAAAGCACCCCTGACTGATGGCCATCCAGCCTCAATGTTAATAATAATAACAACAACAATAATAATAATAATAATAATAATAATAAAGAGGGTTGGAAGAGACCCCTTGGGCCATTTAGTCCAACCCCCTTCTGCCTCTGCGCACCAAAAGCACAACCAAAGCACCCCTGACTGATGGCCATCCAGCCTCAATGTTAATAATAATAACAACAACAATAATAATAATAATAATAATAATAATAATAAAGAGGGTTGGAAGAGACCCCTTGGGCCATTTAGTCCAACCCCCTTCTGCCTCTGCGCACCAAAAGCACAAGCAAAGCACCCTGACAGATGGCCATCCAGCCTCAATGTTACTATTATTATTATTAATAATAATAATAATAATAATAATGAGGGTTGGAAGAGACCCCTTGGGCCATTTAGTCCAACCCCCTTCTGCCTCTGCGCACCAAAAGCACAACCAAAGCACCCCTGACAGATGGCCACCCAGCCTCAATGTTACTAATAATAATAATAATAATAATAATAATAATAAAGAGGGTTGGAAGAGACCCCTTGGGCCATTTAGTCCAACCCCCTTCTGCCTCTGCGCACCAAAAGCACAAGCAAAGCACCCCTGACAGATGTCCACCCAGCCTGAATAATAATAATAATAATAATAATAATAATAATAATAATAATAAAGAGGGTTGGAAGAGACCCCTTGGGCCATTTAGTCCAACCCCCTTCTGCCTCTGCGCACCAAAAGCACAACCAAAGCACCCTGACAGATGGCCATCCAGCCTCAATGTTACTAATAATAATAATAATAATAATAATAATAATAAAGAGGGTTGGAAGAGACCCCTTGGGCCATTTAGTCCAACCCCCTTCTGCCTCTGCGCACCAAAAGCACAAGCAAAGCACCCCTGACAGATGGCCATCCAGCCTCAATGTTACTATTAATAATAATAATAATAATAATAATAATAATAATAAGGACGGTTGGAAGAGACCCCTTGGGCCATTTAGTCCAATCCCCTTCTGCCTTTGTGCACCAAAAGCACAAGCAAAGCACCCTGACAGATGGCCATCCAGCCTCAATGTTACTATTAATAATAATAATAATAATAATAATAATAAGGAGGGTTGGAAGAGACCCCTTGGGCCATTTAGTCCAACCCCCTCCTGCCTTTGTGCACCAAAAGCACAACCAAAGCACCCCTGACAGATGTCCACCCAGCCTGAATAATAATAATAATAATAATAATAATAATAATAATAATAATAATAATAATAATAATGGTTGTAAGAGAAGAAGAGACCCCTTGGGTCATTTATCCCAACCCCCTTCTGCCCTTGTGCCGTGGGGGCCGGATAAATAGCTTCAATGGGCCGCATCCGGCCCCCGGGCCTTAGTTTGGGGACCCCTGCTCCAGCTGGTTTAGAGATCAACAGTCACGTAGTAGAAAAGAACTGCTGGCACATCTTTTCCCCACATAACAACCCTCTTCGAATACACAAAAATAGCGAAGGATGTTTACACGCTCCCGGACTCGGGAAACCCCGGAGACGGATTACCTGGATCTTCCCGGCCTTGGCTGCCAGCGTCAGCGGGGTGAGTCCCCTGCGGTTGGGGATCTCCTCCAGCTTGAGGGTGGGGTTGATGCGGGCGCCCAGGACGAGGATCTCGTTGTAGACGTTGGTGACGAACTTGGTGTTGTCCTCGGTCTTGTCGGCGATCTCCACCAAGGCGTGGAGGACCGTGTTGCCCATGGAGTCCTGGGCGGCGATGTCGGCCGGCTGGAAAGGGTTCTCCAGGAGGTACTTGGCGATGTTGAGCTGGTTGGTGCAGGCGGCCAAGGAGAGCGGGAGCTCGCCTGCGCAAGACATCACCACACACAAGTCAGACAACCATACGTGAAACCCCACTACTCCCTCCTTTCATACATGAAACCAGCGGGAGTGGTCATCTGGAGATTGGAGGACGGTGACATGGATATGCAGGTGTCACCCAACTCTACTACTCCTTCCTTTCTTAGGTGAAACCAGTGGGAGAGGTCACACAGAAATTTCGGAGGACAGTGGCATGTATATGCAGATGATACCCAACTCTACTACTCTCTCCTTTCATACGTGAAACCAACGGGAGTGGTCATCTGGAGTTTGGAGGACGGTGACACGGATATGCAGGTGACACCCGACCCCGCTACTCCCTCCTTTCATACATGAAACCAGTGGGAGAGGTTACCCGGAAATTTCGGAGGATGGTGACACATATATGCAGGTGACACTCAACCCCGCTACTCTCTCCTTTCATACACCCAACTCTACTACTCCCTCCTTTCATCCATGAAGCCAGCGGGAGAGGTCATCCGGGGGTATGGAGGACGGTGACACGGATATGCAGGTGTCACCCAACTCTACTACTCTCTCCTTTCATACACCCAACTCTACTACTCTCTCCTTTCATACACCCAACTCTACTACTCCCTCCTTTCATCCATGAAACCAGCGGGAGAGGTCATCCGGGGGTATGGAGGACGGTGACACGGATATGCAGGTGTCACCCAACTCTACTACTCTCTCCTTTCATACACCCAACTCTACTACTCTCTCCTTTCATACACCCAACTCTACTACTCACTCCTTTCATACGTGAAACCAGTGGGAGAGGTCACCCAGAAATTTCGGAGGACGATGACACATATATGCAGGTGACACTCAACTCTACTACCCTCTCATACACCCAACTCTACTACTCCCTCCTTTCATACGTGAAACCAGCGGGAGTAGTCATGTGGAGTTTGGAGGACGGTGACACGGATATGCAGGTGACACCCAACTCTGCTACTCCCCCCTTTCCACCAAAAGCAAAGGACGCTGTCCTGACCCTAAACCAGCATCTGTCACCAGTAATGGACTGGGTGGAGATAAACAAATGACCCTGGCCAAACTGAAGAAAACAGTGAAAAACGCATCCATGCACAAGCCTAATCTGCAATAAGCAGTAAAGTACATAAATGTAAATGATAGGAAAGCAGGAATCACCCAAATAAAAACATAATTTCCATGTTGACTTAATGACAAACAACTATAAAAAGAGGGGTGTTTCCCCCCATCTTTCTGGATGAGTCACAGGGACGACCGACTGGCGTCGAACGGATGCGGAGCTTACCGAAATAGAACCCCGGCCGGCCCTTGATGTTCTGGAAGAACTCCCCGTGGGCTCGGGCGTGGACGTCCGCCCCGTTCTTGAGCAGCAGCTCCACCAGGTAGTAGTTGCGCCTCTCGATGGCGATGTGGAGGGCGGTCTGACCTGGAGACAGGGGCAAACGTCACGGAGGACGAGACCTGAGCTTCGAAACCACTTGGAAAATCATACACATTCTCCAAGTGGAAAGGAAACTTGAGCAAGAGGGTCCCATCTGCCAGGCTTTGCGTCGCCGTCCCGTTCCTCACCCTTGTAGTAGCCGTCGGTGTACTCGGCGTTCACAAACTCCTTCAGGTTGTCCGTCTTCTTGGCGATGTCCAGCAAGAGCGGGATGGTGTCGTTCCAGCCGTTGTGGAGGTTGAGCATGGCCTTCAGCAGGCAGGTCTTCCCGGTATCCGGTTCTAGGAAACGCCCCCGGGGAGAGCAAATAATTCCAAGTCACATTGGGGATTTGTTCCTTTTTCCCAAAATTGGGGAATTAACAAATTAAATATAAGAGTAGAATTAACTGCGTTGGAATATTGGGAGAAACATAATGGGAAACGGGCTGCGTTGATATTTGTAGATGCAGAGAAAGCACTCGATAATATCAACTGGGAAAGAATCCTATACGTCGACGACTTAATGCTGCGGGTAGAAACCCCCAGCAGACTCAATAATGATGGTGAAGCAATTACAGTTGAGTCTCACTTATCCAAGCTAAACGGGACAGCAGAAGCTTGGATAAGCAAATATCTTGGCTAATAAGGAGGGATTAAGGAAAAGCCTATTGAACCTCAAATTAGGTTATGATTTTAAATTAAATTAAATTTAAATTATGATTACAAATTAAGCACCAGAACATCATGTTATACAACAAATTTGACAGAAAAAGTAGTTCAATACACAGTAATGTTATGTTGTAAATTACTGTATTTACGAATTTAGCACCAAAGTATCACACTATATTGAAAACATTGACTACAAAAATGGCTTGGATAATCCAGAAGCTTGGATAAGTGAGACTCTACTGTATTAGCAGGTTACGGCTCAAGATCAGGACTTAATGTCAACAAAGAAAAAAACTAAGATCATTGTTAAACATTTGCAACAGAAAGATACCCAATATAATAGTAATAATAATAATAATAATAATTCTTTATATCCCACTACCAATATTTATATCCAGACAGCCAATATAATAATAATAATAAAACTTTATTTATATCCCACCACCAATATTTATATCCAGACAGCCAATATAATAATAATAATAAAACTTTATTTATATCCCGCCACCAATATTTATATCCAGACAGCCAATATAATAATAATAAAACTTTACTTATATCCCGCCACCAATATTTATATCCAGACAGCCAATATAATAATAATAAAACTTTACTTATATTCCGTCACCAATATTTATATCCAGACAGCCAATATAATAATAAAACTTTACTTATATCCCGCCACCAATATTTATATCCAGACAGCCAATATAATAATAATAAAACTTTACTTATATCCCGCCACCAATATTTATATCCAGACAGCCAATATAATAATAATAAAACTTTACTTATATCCCGTCACCAATATTTATATCCAGACAGCCAATATAATAATAATAAAACTTTACTTATATCCCGCCACCAATATTTATATCCAGACAGCCAATATAATAATAATAAAACTTTACTTATATCCCGCCACCAATATTTATATCCAGACAGCCAATATAATAATAATAAAACTTTACTTATATCCCGCTACCAATATTTATATTATATTTACATATATTATTATTATTATTATTTTATTTTTTAAAATATATTTTTATTGAGGTTTTACCTTATAAGATAGAGTAGATTAACATCAAAAGAGTGAGAACATTTGATTGTATAGAAAGTAGGAAAACTGCGATTCAAAAAGGATCAAAAAGGGAGAGAGACAAAAAAACAAAGCTAAAGTGTCCATATTTATATAAAAAATAAAAATAAATAAATCTGAACAAATGGCGATATAAAAATGCAAAAGTACTTGGCAAAGAAACACACCAAAAAGCAAAAGCGAAAAAGCATTAGCAAAATCGCTAGGTTAGAAGCAACTGACATTGGAAATGCTCTAACAAAGAATTGTCAAAACTGTTAAACTAAACAATCGTTGTTCCAGTACAACAGTTGGAAAATATAATAATAATAATAATAATAATAATAATAGTAATATAATAATAATTAATAATAGTAATAGTAGTAACAAGCAGTATGTCATCATTTGGTTAACAGAGAGATATAGAAGAATAATATAATGTGCATTATTATTATTTGTTATTATGTGCATACATTGATGACTTAATGATGCGGGTAGAAACCCCAGCAGACTCGATAGTGATGGTAAAACAATTGTTAGCAGGTTACGGCTCATTGTCAGGACCAAGATCGTTGTTAAACATTTGCAACAGAAAGACAGCCAATATAATAATAATATTTTGCATTATTATTATTATTGTTTTAATATTATATTTGCATCTATTATTATTACTATTATTATATTGGGTCAGATTATTATTATTATATTAATATATTACATTATTTTAATATTATATTTACATCTATTATGATTATTATTGTTGTTGTTATTATGTGCATACATCGATGACTTAATGCTGCGGGTAGAAACCCCAGCAGACTCGATAGTGATGGTAAACCAATTGTTAGCAGGTTATGGCTCATTGTAGTTAAGATAGTTGTTAAACATTTGCAACAGCCAATATAATAATAATAATAATAATAATAATAATAATAATAATAATAATAATTATTATTATTAATTTAGGGACTCGGGGCGGCTCACAAAACACTCAAGGTGGGACACAAAATAAACAAGTGCCAAGCCCAACATAGGCAATTCGCTCGGTCCGCTGGCACTCACCCTTGAACTCGTCGTCGGTCAGGTTCTTCATGGTCTCCATCAGATAGAGGAAGAGGTCGTCCAAGTCGCTGGGGTCGCCCTGGGCCACCGCGTCAAAGAGCCGCCGCCGGCTGTAGATCTTGAAGGCCTTCTCGGCCCGCACGCCGATGGACGCCGAGGACAAGAGCCTGAAATAGCAAAAACGGGGCTCCGAGTTACGGACTAGGAAATGTAGGTACCGTTTTATGTGGGGAGGCTAATTTAACTTAATTTACGACACCATAAACACTTCCAGCAGCGTGCGGAAAGGAATGAGGAAGTACTACCATCGGTCGAGTAAGAAATGTAGGTACCGCTTTGTGTGGGGAGGCTAATTTAACTATTTTACGACACCATAAAAACTTCCAGAAGAGTACGGAAAGGAATGAGGAAGTAGGAATTTTAGGTACCGCTTTATGCGGGGAGGCTAATTTAACTCATTTACGACACCATAAAACCTTCCAGCAGCGTGCGGAAAGGAATGAGGAAGTACTACCATGTGTCGAGTAAGAAATGTAGGTACCGCTTTGTGTGGGGAGGCTAATTTAACTGATCTACGACACCATAAACACTTCCAGAAGAGTATGGAAAGGAATGAGGAAGTACTACCATCGGTCGAGTAGGAAATGTAGGTCCCGCTTTATGCGGGGAGGCTAATTTAACTAATTTACAACACCATAAAAACTTCCAGCAGCGTGCGGAAAGGAATGAGGAAGTACTACCATCGGTCGAGTAGGAAATGTAGGTCCCGCTTTATGCGGGGAGGCTAATTTAACTAATTTACGACACCACAAAAACTTCCAGCTGCGTGCAGAAAGGAATGAAGAAGTAGTACAGTAGAGTCTCACTTATCCAACACTTGCTAATCCAACATTCTGGATTATCCAACACATTTTTGTAGTCATGATATATCGTGAAATTTTGGTGCTAAATTTGTAAATACAGTAATTACAACATATTGGAGAAGTGAGACTCTACTGTATAATGAAAAAAATGGCTTGGATAATCCAGAGGCTTGGATAAGCGAGGCGTGGATAAGCGAGACTCTACTGTATTACATTTCATATATAATATATAGTAAATATTATTATATTGTATTATTAGTAGTATAATATTGTATTCCATTATATTATTATTATCAATATTATATGTATATACAATCTATATATATAAAAGAGTGATGGCATCACGGTGACCCACAAAACAACAAAACTACAGGCCCCCCAACCTCGAAATTTGACAACACAACCCTTCATCCACGCCTCTAGGTTGATACAACAGAAAGAAAAGAAAAATAAAGTCCTAATTAGAGAGAGAGGAATAATTGCTTTTATCCATCTATATATATAAAAGAGTGATGGCATCACGGTGACCCACAAAACAACAAAACTACAGGCCCCCCAACCTCGAAATTTGACAACACAACCCATCATCCACGCCTCTAGGTTGATACAACAAAAAGAGAAGAAAAATAAAGTCCTACTTAGAGAGAGCAATAATTGTTTTTATCCAATTGCTGCCACTTAGAAGGCTAAGCTCCGCCCACTTGGTCTCCTAGCAACCCACTCAGCCCAGTGTTAAAAAAAGAATAAAAAATAAAACAAATACAAACAATACAAAAAAAATAATTAAAAACACTAAAAAATTAATACAATAAAATACTATAATAACAGAAAATAACTAAAAATAATACAAGATAATAATAAAATATAATAAATAAAAAAGATAAGTTACAATAAAATTAATTTAAAAAATACAAATAACGTCAAATAAAAATTCCACAACAACTTTTAACCAATACCATCACCACTTTGCCACAGCAACACATGGCTGGGCACAGCTAGTATACAATATATTATATATTATAAATTATAAATAATTATTATTATTATTATTATTATATATTTCTCTCTCTCTGCCGGGGATATTTTATAGTCAAGGGTTTTTAGCACATGCTCGCTAACTATCTCTATTAGCCATTCACAATAACAACACTCCTTCCCTTGTTCCCCCACTTCCGGGAGGAGCACTCCCCTGAGCGTGGACTCACTTGGAGCAGTGGTTCCCGCACTTCCCGCGCTCCAGGCTGAGGCTGAACTTGAGGACGGGGCTGGAGACCAGCTGGTCCACCTGGAAGAAGGAGTCCATGGGGGCCATGTCCCCGTCCCCGATGCCGAAGCGGGCCCGCCGGGCAAAGAGGCCTCCGCCGTGCTTGGCCGCCCGCAGGGTGCTGTTGGGGGTCCCCGAGGCCGAGTCCTCCCCGTCCGTGGCCGCCTCCTCCGCCCCCCCGTCCGACTCCTCCAGCTCCGAGCTGCCCAGCTTGCGCATCTTGCCCAGGATGCCCGACATGGTTGGACTGAACAACAACAACAATAACATAGTAATGTTATCCAATATTAATAATAACAATAATAATAATAATAATGATTGAAATCAAAAATCAGAAACTCCTCAAAGCACAGCAGACAAAAAAACCAGTACAAGAAAACCGCACTACAAACTAGAGCTGACAAAAAAAAAAAACAGTACAAGAAAACCGCACTACAAACTAGAGCTGACCAAAAAAAACCAGTACAAGAAAACCGCACTACAAACTAGAGCTGACAAAAAACCAGTACAAGAAAACCGCACTACAAACTAGAGCTGACAAAAAAAAAAAACAGTACAAGAAAACCGCACTACAAACTAGAGCTGACAAAAAACCAGTACAAGAAAACCGCACTACAAACTAGAGCTGACCAAAAAAAAAACCAGTACAAGAAAACCGCACTACAAACTAGAGCTGACAAAAAACCAGTACAAGAAAACCGCACTACAAACTAGAGCTGACAAAAACTAGTACAAGAAAACCGCACTACAAACTAGAGCTGACAAAAAAAAAAACAGTACAAGAAAACCGCACTACAAACTAGGGCTGACAAAAAACCAGTACAAGAAAACCGCACTACAAACTAGAGCTGACAAAAACTAGTACAAGAAAACCGCACTACAAACTACAGCTGACAAAAAAAAAAACAGTACAAGAAAACTGCACTACAAACTAGAGCTGACAAAAAACCAGTACAAGAAAATCGCACTACAAACTAGAGCTGACAGCTGGCACAACCAAACATTGCATGGAAAGCTCCTCCACTGCCCCGTCCGACTCCTCCAGCTCCGAGCTGCCCAGTCAGATCCAATATTAATAATAACAATAATAATAATAATAATGATGATTGAAGTCAAAAATCAGAAACTCCTCAAAGCACAGCAGACAAAAAACCAGTACAAGAAAACCGCACTACAAACTAGAGCTGACCAAAAAAACAGTACAAGAAAACCGCACTACAAACTAGAGCTGACAAAAAACCAGTACAAGAAAATCGCACTACAAACTAGAGCTGACAAAAAAAAAAACAGTACAAGAAAACCGCACTACAAACTAGAGCTGACCAAAAAAAACACAGTACAAGAAAACAGCACTACAAACTAGAGCTGACCAAAAAAAAGTACAAGAAAACCGCACTACAAACTAGAGCTGACCAAGAAAAAACACAGTACAAGAAAACCGCACTACAAACTAGAGCTGACAAAAACAGTACAAGAAAACCGCACTACAAACTAGTGCTGACAGCTGGCACAACCAAACATTGCATGGAAAGCTCCTCCGCTGCCCTGTCCGACTCCTCCAGCTCCGAGCTGCCCAGCTTGCGCATCTTGCCCAGGATGCCCGACATGGTTGGGCTGAACAACAACAAAAACAACAACATAGTAATGCTATTTTCCTGCTTGGCAGAAGGGAGTCAGATCCAATATTAATAACAACAACAACAATAATAATGATTGAAATCAAAAATCAGAAACTCCTCAAAGCACAGCAGACAAAAAAACCAGTACAAGAAAACCGCACTACAAACTAGAGCTGACAAAAAACCAGTACAAGAAAACCGCACTACAAACTAGAGCTGACAAAAACCAGTACAAGAAAACCGCACTACAAACTAGAGCTGACAAAAAACCAGTACAAGAAAACCGCACTACAAACTAGAGCTGACAAAAAACCAGTACAAGAAAACTGCACTACAAACTAGAGCTGACAAAAAACCAGTACAAGAAAACCGCACTACAAACTAGAGCTGACAAAAAAAAAAACACTACAAGAAAACTGCACTACAAACTAGTGCTGACAGCTGGCACAACCAAACATTACATGGAAAGCTCCTCCGCTGCCCTGTCCGACTCCTCCAGCTCCGAGCTGCCCAGCTTCCGCATCTTGCCCAGGATGCCCGACATGGTTGGGCTGAACAACAACAAAAACAACATAGTAATGCTATTTTCCTGCTTGGCAGAAGGGAGTCAGATCCAATATTAATAATAACAATAACAATAATAATAATGATTGATGTCAAAAATCAGAAACTCCTCAAAGCACACCAGACAAAAAACCAGTACAAGAAAACCGCACTACAAACTAGAGCTGACAAAAACCAGTACAAGAAAACTGCACTACAAACTAGAGCTGACAAAAAACCAGTACAAGAAAATCGTACTACAAACTAGAGCTGACAGCTGGCACAACCAAACATTGCATGGAAAGCTCCTCCACTGCCCCGTCCGACTCCTCCAGCTCCGAGCTGCCCAGTCAGATCCAATATTAATAATAACAATAATAATAATAATAATAATGATTGAAGTCAAAAATCAGAAACTCCTCAAAGCACAGCAGACAAAAAACCAGTACAAGAAAACCGCACTACAAACTAGTGCTGACAGCTGGCACAACCAAACATTGCATGGAAAGCTCCTCCGCTGCCCTGTCCGACTCCTCCAGCTCCGAGCTGCCCAGCTTCCGCATCTTGCCCAGGATGCCCGACATGGTTGGGCTGAACAACAACAAAAACAACAACATAGTAATGCTATTTTCCTGCTTGGCAGAAGGGAGTCAGATCCAATATTAATAACAACAACAACAACAATAATAATGATTGAAATCAAAAATCAGAAACTCCTCAAAGCACAGTAGACAAAAAAACCAGTACAAGAAAACCGCACTACAAACTAGAGCTGACAAAAAACCAGTACAAGAAAACCGCACTACAAACTAGAGCTGACAAAAACCAGTACAAGAAAACCGCACTACAAACTAGAGCTGACCAAAAAAACCAGTACAAGAAAACTGCACTACAAACTAGAGCTGACAAAAAAAAAAAACCAGTACAAGAAAACTGCACGACAAACTAGAGCTGACAAAAAAAAAAAAACAGTACAAGAAAACCGCACTACAAACCAGTGCTGACAGCTGGCACAACAAAACATAATATAACAATAACAATGACCATAACAACAACAACAATAAGATAGTAATTCTATCTTCCTGCTTGGCAGAATGGAGTTAGACCCAATAATAATAATAATAATAATAATAATAATAATAATAATAATAATAATATAACAATAACAATGACCATTAACAATAACAACAACAATAATATAGTAATTCTATCTTCCTGCTTGGCAGAATGGAGTTGGACACAATAATAATAATAATAATAATAATAATAATAATAATAATAATATAACAATAACAATGACCATAACAACAACAACAATAAGATAGTAATTCTATCTTCCTGCTTGGCAGAATGGAGTTGGACCCAATAATAATAACAGGAGTAATAGTAATAATAATAATAATAATATAACAATGACCATAACAACAACAACAATAAGATAGTAATTCTATCTTCCTGCTTGGCAGAATGGAGTTGGACCCAATAATAATAACAGGAGTAATAGTAATAATAATAATAATAATAATAATAATAATAATAATAATAATATAACAATGACCATAACAACAACAACAATAATAATATAGTAATTCTATCTTCCTGCTTGGCAGAAGGGAGTCAGACCCAATAATAATAAAATAATAATATGGCAATTCTATCTTCCTGCTTGGCAGAAGGGAGTTGGACCCAATAATAATAATAATAATAATAATAATAATAATAATAATAATAATAATAATAATAAAACAATAACAATGACCATCACAACAACAACAATAATAATAATATAGTAATTCTATCTTCCTGCTTGGCAGAATGGAGTTGGACCCAATAATAATAATAATAATAATAATAATAATAATAATAATAATAATAATAATATAATAAAACAATAACAATGACCATAACAACAACAACAATAATATAGTAATTCTATCTTCCTGCTTGCCAGAAAAGTGTTGGACTGAATGTAATAATAATAATAATAATAATAATAATAATAATAATAATAATAATAATAATGAGTTATTAGTCCAAGTAGGAATAATAATAATAATAATAATAATAATAATAATAATAATAATATAGTAATTCTATTTTCTTGCTTGGCAGAAGGGGGTTGGACCCAATAATAATAATAATAATAATAATAATAATAATAATAATAATAATAATAATAATAATAATAATATAGTAGTTCTATCTTCGTGCTTGGCAGAATGGAATTGGACCCAATAATAATAAAATAATAAAATAGTAATAATAATAATATAGTAGTTCTATCTTCCTGCTTGGCAGAATGGAGTTGGACCCAATAATAATAATAATAATAATAATAATAATAATAATAATAATAATAATAATAATAATAAAACAATAACAATGACCATAACAACAACAACAACAATAAAATAGTAATTCTATCTTCCTGCTTGACAGAAGAGTGTTGGATTGAATGATGATAATAATAATAATAATAATATAGTAATTCTATCTTCCCGCTTGGCAGAAGGGGGTTAGACCCAATAATAATAATAATAATAATAATAATAATAATGATAATTATAATATAGTAATTCTATCTTCCTGCTTGGCAGAAGGGAGTTGGACCCAACAACAACAACAATAACAACAATAATATAGTAATTCTATCTTTCCGCTTGACAGAAGGGGGTTAGACCCAATAATAATAATAACAATGATAACAATAATAATAATAATAATATAGTAATTCTATCTTCCTGCTTGACAGAATGGGTTGGAATGATTGATAATAATAATAATAATAATAATAATAATAATAATAATAATAATAATAATAATAATAATAATATAGTAATTCTATCTTCCTGCTTGGCAGATGGGAGTCGGACCCAATATAATAATAATAATAATAATAATAATAATAATAATAATAATATAGTAATTCTATCTTCCTGCTTGACAGAATGGGTTGGAATGATTGATAATAATAATAATAATAATAATAATAATAATAATAATAATAATAATAATAATATAGTAATTCTATCTTCCTGCTTGGCAGATGGGAGTCGGACCCAATATAATAATAATAATAATAATTATTATTATTATTATTATTATTATTATTATTATTATTATTATTATTATAATATAGTAATTCTATCTTCCTGCTTGGCAGATGGGAGTCGGACCCAATATAATAATAATAATAATAATAATAATAATAATAATAATAATAATAATAATAATAATAATATAGTAATTCTATCTTCCTGCTTGACAGAATGGGTTGGAATGATTGATGATAATAATAATAATAATAATAATAATAATAATAATAATAATAGAGTTACTAGTCCAAGCAGGAAGACACAACTCTGCCTCAGGGTCTGGTGGAGGCTCCTCCTTTGTATGGACAAGGATTGCTCTCTATGGGACTTTAAACGCAACAAGTGTGAAGGTGAAAAATTAAAAGGCAGGACTTACGGCTCTTTAGAGTTGTCCAGAAACGTCTCGATCGTTGTGCTCTCACCGCTCTCTTGGCCGACTGGCGAGGAAGGCAACGAGGAGTAATGGGCGGAGGAGACATCCGCGGTGGACGCTGATGGCTATTCCCGGGGGGTCCGGAAAAAGCTTTTTGCAAACAAATCCCCCAAAAAGGGGGCGAAAAATGTTTTACATCCCTCGTTTCTTCTCATTATTATTTTCCTCTTCCGTCCATTTAAGCCTCCAACCATCCAGATTGTCCTCTCGAGACGGGAGAAGTGCATTAGGAAGAGTGGCGGCGGGTTTGGAAGCTCCGGTGATATCATGTTGTTGTTGTTGTTGTTGTGGGTTTGGAAGCTCCAATGATATCATGTTGTTGTTGTTGTGGGTTTGGAGACTTCGATGATATATTACTGTTGTTGTTGTTGTTGGTGGTGGTTTGGAGGTTCTGATGATAAGTTATTGTTGTTGATGATGATGGTTTGGAGGCTCCAATGATATCATGTTGTTGTTGATGTTGTTGTTGTGGGTTTGGAGGCTTCGATGATATATTATTGTTGTTGTTGTTGGTGGTGGTTTGGAGGTTCTGATGATAAGTTATTGTTGTTGATGATGATGGTTTGGAGGCTCCAATGATATCATGTTGTTGTTGATGTTGTTGTTGTTGTGGGTTTGGAGGCTTCAATGATATATTATTGTTGTTGTTGTTGTTGGTGGTGGTGGTTTGGGAGCTCCAATGATATCATGTTGTTGTTGTGGGTTTGGAGACTTCGATGATATCATGTTGTTGTTGTTGGTGGTGGTGGTTTGGAAGCTCCGATGATATGTTGTTGTTGTTGATGTTGGTGGTTTGGAGGCTCCGATTATATATTATTGTTGTTGTGGGTTTGGAAGCTCCGGCGATATCATGTTGTTGTTGTTGTTGTTGTGGGTTTGGAGACTTCGATGATATATTACTGTTGTTGTTGTTGATGATGATGGTTTGGAGGCTCCAATGATATCATGTTGTTGTTGATGTTGTTGTTGTTGTGGGTTTGGAGGCTTCGATGATATATTATTGTTGTTGTTGTTGTTGGTGGTGGTGGTTTGGAAGCTCTGATGGTAAGTTATTGTTGTTGTTGGTGGTGGTTTGGAGGCTCCAATGATATCATGTTGTTGTTGTTGTGGGTTTGGAGACTTCGATGATATCATGTTGTTGTTGTTGTTGTTGTGGGTTTGGAGACTTCGATGATATATTACTGTTGTTGTTGGTGGTGGTGGTGGTTTGGAGGTTCTGATGATAAGTTATTGTTGTTGTTGATGATGGTTTGGAGGCTCCAATGATATCATGTTGTTGTTGATGTTGTTGTTGTTGTTGTGGGTTTGGAGGCTTCGATGATATATTATTGTTGTTGTTGTTGTTGTTGGTGGTGGTTTGGAAGCTCTGATGGTAAGTTATTGTTGTTGTTGTTGGTGGTTTGGAGGCTCCAATGATATCATGTTGTTGTTGTTGTGGGTTTGAAGACTTCGATGATATCATGTTGTTGTTGTTGTTGTGGGTTTGGAAGCTCCAATGATATCATGATGTTGTTGTTGTGGGTTTGGAGACTTTGATAATATTATTATTATTATTATTGTTGTTGTTGGTGGTGGTTTGGAGGCTCCAATGATATCATGTCGTTGTTGATGTTGTTGTTGTGGGTTTGGAGACTTCGATGATAATATTATTGTTGTTGTTGTTGTTGTTGTTGTTGTTGGTGGTGGTGGTGGTGGTTTGGAGGTTCTGATGATAAGTTATTGTTGTTGTTGTGGGTTTGGAGACTTCAATGATAATATTATTATTATTATTGCTGTTGGTGGTGGTGATGGTTTGGAGGCTCTGATGATATCATGTTGTTGTTGTTGTGGGTTTGGAGACTTCGATGATATCATGTTGTTGTTGTTGTTGTGGGTTTGGAAGCTCCAATGATATCATGATGTTGTTGATGTTGTTGTTGTGGGTTTGGAGACTTTGATAATATTATTATTATTGTTGTTGGTGGTGGTGGTTTGGAGGCTCCAATGATATCATGTTGTTGTTGATGTTGTTGTTGTTGTGGGTTTGGAGGCTTCAATGATATATTATTGTTGTTGTTGTTGGTGGTGGTGGTGGTTTGGAAGCTCTGATGGTAAGTTATTGTTGTTGTTGTTGGTGGTTTGGAGGCTCCAATGATATCATGTTGTTGTTGTTGTGGGTTTGAAGACTTCGATGATATCATGTTGTTGTTGTTGTTGTTGTGGGTTTGGAGACTTCGATGATATATTACTGTTGTTGTTGTTGTTGGTGGTGGTTTGGAGGTTCTGATGATAAGTTATTGTTGTTGATGATGATGGTTTGGAGGCTCCGATGATATCCTGTTGTTGTTGCTGTGGGTTAGGAGGCTCCGATTATATATTATTGTTGTTGTTGGTTCGGAGGCTCTGATAAGTTATTATTGTTGATGATTATGGTTTGGAGGCTCCAATGATATCATGTTGTTGGTGGTGGTTTGGAGGCTCTGATGATAACTTATTGTTGTTGATGATGATGGTTTGGAGGCTCCGATGATATGCTGTTGTTGTTGTTGTTGGTGGTAGTGATGTTGGTGGTGGTTTGGAAGCTCCGATGACCATTGGTAGAATCGTGATGGAGAACTCAAGGTATCTTCTCTAGGTCATGCATCCTCAAAATATAGCCTTCAAGTCCTAGAAAGAACCTAGAACATCCCTAGAGAGGATACCTCTTGTCCTCCATCACAATTCATCACAATTGGAGGCAGGAGTTAGCGGGTTCTAGGTCCTCCAACACCAAAACTATGGTATCCATGGTAGAATCGTGATGGAGGACTACAGGTATCCTCTCTAGGAGTGTTCTAGATCAGGCATCCTCAGGCTTTCGGGAGTTGGAGGCAGGGCTTCGCTGGTTCTAGGTCCTCCAACACCAAAACTATGACATCCATGGTAGAATTGTGATGGAGGACTAGAGAGTGTCCTAGATCAGACATCCTCAGGCTTCTGGGAGTTGGAGGCAGGAGTTAGCGGGTTCTAGGTCCTCCAACACCAAAACTATGGTATCCATGGTAGAATCGTGATGGAGGACTAGAGGTATCCTCTCTAGGAGTGTTCTAGATCAGGCATCCTCGGGTTTCTGGGAGTTGGAGGCAGGAGTTAGCCGGTTCTAGGTCCTCCAACACCAAAACTATGACATCCATGGTAGAATTGTGATGGAGGACTAGAGAGTGTCCTAGATCAGACATCCTCAGGCTTCTGGGAGTTGGAGGCAGGAGTTAGCCAGTTCTAGGTCCTCCAACACCAAAACTATGGTATCCATGGTAGAATCGTGATGGAGGACTAGAGGTATCCTCTCTAGGAGTGTTCTAGATCAGGCATCCTCGGGTTTCTGGGAGTTGGAGGCAGGAGTTAGCCGGTTCTAGGTCCTCCAACACCAAAACTATGACATCCATGGTAGAATTGTGATGGAGGACTAGAGAGTGTCCTAGATCAGACATCCTCAGGCTTCTGGGAGTTGGAGGCAGGAGTTAGCCAGTTCTAGGTCCTCCAACACCAAAACTATGGTATCCATGGTAGAATTGTGATGGAGGACTAGAGGTATCCTCTCTAGGAGTGTTCTAGATCAGACATCCTCAGGCTTCTGGGAGTTGGAGGCAGGGCTTCGCTGGTTCTAGGTCCTCCAACACCAAAACTATGGTATCCATGGTAGAATTGTGATGGAGGACTAGAGAGTGTCCTAGATCAGACATCCTCAGGCTTCTGGGAGTTGGAGGCAGGAGTTAGCCAGTTCTAGGTCCTCCAACACCAAAACTATGGTATCCATGGTAGAATCGTGATGGAGGACTAGAGGTATCCTCTCTAGGAGTGTTCTAGATCAGGCATCCTCGGGTTTCTGGGAGTTGGAGGCAGGAGTTAGCCGGTTCTAGGTCCTCCAACACCAAAACTATGACATCCATGGTAGAATTGTGATGGAGGACTAGAGAGTGTCCTAGATCAGACATCCTCAGGCTTCTGGGAGTTGGAGGCAGGAGTTAGCCAGTTCTAGGTCCTCCAACACCAAAACTATGGTATCCATGGTAGAATTGTGATGGAGGACTAGAGGTATCCTCTCTAGGAGTGTTCTAGATCAGACATCCTCAGGCTTCTGGGAGTTGGAGGCAGGGCTTCGCTGGTTCTAGGTCCTCCAACACCAAAACTATGGTATCCATGGTAGAATTGTGATGGAGGACTAGAGAGTGTCCTAGATCAGACATCCTCAGGCTTCTGGGAGTTGGAGGCAGGAGTTAGCCAGTTCTAGGTCCTCCAACACCAAAACTATGGTATCCATGGTAGAATTGTGATGGAGGACTAGAGAGTGTCCTAGATCAGACATCCTCAGGCTTCTGGGAGTTGGAGGCAGGAGTTAGCCAGTTCTAGGTCCTCCAACACCAAAACTATGGTATCCATGGTAGAATTGTGATGGAGGACTAGAGGTATCCTCTCTAGGAGTGTTCTAGGTCCTCCAACAACAACAACAACCCCATCGTAGAACCACCAGAATCGTCACTTCCTGTGCCGCAGGGCCAGGGCGGCCCCCACGGCGGCATCCACGTCCCTTCCGTAGACGACCGGGAAGGGGTAGGCCTTCTCCACTTCCTGCCGCAGGACCTCGTTCTTGCAGATCCCGTTCCCCCCGGCCAGGATGCGCTGGGCCCCGGCCTGCTTCAGCCTCTCCGCGGGCAGCATGGTGTGCAGGTTCTGGACCACGCCGCGGCACAAGGCCCGGACCACGTGGCCCAGGGAGAGGTCGGAGGCCGCGATCCCCGTGGCCGAGGCCAGCCGCTCGGGGCAGTGACGCTCCCCGAAGACGGTGGGGCTGATGCAGAGGCCTGTGTCGGCTTGGGCCAGCGCCGCCTCGATCATCCGCCGGTAGATCTCCGGTTCGGAGCCTTGGATCCCTGAGAGGGGGAGAAACAAGAGCACCATCGGAATAGGGAACTTGTCACGTTATTCGGTCCATTTTGAGACTTCCAAAGAAGTCCGGGACTCCTGAAGAGGTCCGGGACTTCCCAAGAGGTTCGGGACTGCCCGAGAGGTCCGGAACTGCCGGAGAGGTCCGGGACTGCCCAAGAGGACCGGGACTTCCCGAGAGGTCCGGGACTGCCAGAGAGGTCCGGGACTTCCCAAGAGGTCCGGGACTTCCCGAGAGGTCCGGGACTGCCGGAGAGGTCCGGGACTTCCCGAGAGGTCCGGGACTTCCCGAGAGGTCCGGGACTGCCAGAGAGGTCCGGGACTTCCCGAGAGGTCCGGGACAGCCGGAGAGGTCCGGGACTGCCCAAGAGGACCGGGACTTCCCGAGAGGACCGGGACTTCCTGAGAGGTCCGGGACTTCCCAAGAGTTCCGGGACTTCCCAAGAGTTCCGGCACTTCCCAAGAGGTCCAGGACTGCAGAAGGGGTCCGGGACTGCCAGAGAGGTCCGGCACTTCCCAAGAGGTCCGGGACTTCCCAAGAGATCCGGGACTTCCCAAAAGATCCTGGACTTCCGAAGAGTTCTGGGACTTCCCGAGAGTTCCGGGACTTCCCAAGAGGTCCGGGACTTCCCAAGAGATCTGGGACTTCCTAAGAGATCTGGGACTTCCCAAGAGTTCCGGGACTTCCCGAGAGGACCGGGACTTCCCAAGAGGACCAGGACTTCCCAAGAGTTCTGGGACTTCCCAAGAGATCCGGGACTTCCTAAGAGATCCGGGACTTCCTAAGAGATCCGGGACTTCCCAAGAGGTCCGGGACTTTCTTTGAGCACATAATAACTTCCACCCACGTGATCGTAAGTGTCTCCCCGTCCGGAAATGACGTGCGATTCCTTACCCAGGTCGGCCATCCATCTCAGGAGCATGTCCACAAACGTGGCCACCGCGTTCCCGCCGTTCAAGGAGGCCGCCACCGCCAAGTAGCGGTTGTCAAAATACGGATAGTAGGACACCGGAGAGAGCGGGTCCGGAGCATCCCCAGGGCAGAACCCGGAAGGCATGGCGACCGTGAGCTGAGCGGAAGTGCCGATGTTGAGAACTAGGAGGGAGAAGAACATGGCGTGCTTTTTTGGGGCTGAAAACCCCGACTTATACTCGGGTATATACGGTAAGTACAAATTCCATCCCGAAGCCAGCCACCCGCGTTGGTTCACGTACCGGCATCGGTGTCTTGGGTCATGCAAGAGCGCACCGAACACTGGAAATCCCCCAACGCGGCGCCCACTTCGGTCCCCTCAGGCACCCCGTGCCACACGTGGGCCGTCCTCCCCGCAATCTCGCCCGGCTGGACCACTTCCGGAAGCAACCGGACGGGGAAGCCGGACTCCCGGAGGCTAGAACCAAGGGGGGGGGTGGGATACGGGACATCTCAGACAACTCAAGCCATGCGTGTTAACTCAGACAAGTCTGAAAACGGCATGCTGGGTAAATAAACAAAACCAAGCCACACGCAGAATATTCGGGCTGAGGGGTGGAAGGTCCCTCTTGAGTCAGGATTCGTTCTCAAACGACGGGAAACGGCGTGAGCGATTATTGCACATTCCTAAATGTTAGGTCTTGCGGACGTAAACAAAACAACACGATTATGAGACGGGAAACACTCCGCTACAACTGGTTAGCAATGGAGACGAAACAGACAACGCATTAGCAAAGAGGACAGGCTCCTTCGGCCATGACTTCCCAATCGGCAGTCCGTTTTGAGTCCATGGTCTATCTTGCCGTTTCCTGCAAAAAAATAAGCCAGGACGCTTCAAAAGCATGCCTTGCCGAGCTCCGTCAGTCGTAACGCTTAGCAGGCGAGCATGAATAAGGATCGCAGCGTCCCAATTTATTGAATGGTTCTCACTAACCAATTCATGACGTTGCCGCCAGTAATTGGGCATCACGTCGCAAAGCTTTAAGTGCTGCCTTCACTGCTGATCCCTATTCCTGGCTATTCTCTCGGCAATTCTGATTGAACAAATCCAAGACGTTGCTACCAGTAATCAGGCATCACGTCACAAAGCTTTAAGTGCTGATTCAATCCAATCTGCAAACATACAACCGACAAAAATGTCCCAAACTCCAGTGTCCGCAGCTCTCCAGAATGAGCCCAGAATCCAAGATGTTGCTGCCAGCAATTGGGCAGCACAGCTTTAAATGCTGCTTTCACAGGAATAATAATAATAATAATAATAATAATAATAATAATAATAATAATAATAAAACTTTATTTATACCCCGCCACCATCTCCCTGTGGGGACTCGGGGCGGCTTACATGGGGCAGAGGCCCAAACAACATAAGGACAAAATATAAGCAACATAATACAAATCACAATATAAAAGAGATAAAACAGTAATACAATATATCCATTAAAACAACAATATAAGGATAAAAAATTGCATTTAAAACACATAATAATATCATATAATAATACAATCATCATCATCATCATCATCATCATCATGCCCTGGCAGAATATGTAAAGCAAAGTGAAGAACCTGCTTTGATTGAAGTCAAAAATCAGAAACTCCTCAAAGCAGAGCAGACCAAAAAACCAGTACAAGAAAACCGCACTACAAACTAGAGCTGACAGCTGGCACAACAAAACATTGCATGGAAAGTTCCTTGACCAAAGTGAAGAACCTGCTTTGATTGAAGTCAAAAATCAGAAACTCCTCAAAGCACAGCAGACAAAAAAATCAGTACAAGAAAACCGCACTACAAACTAGAGCTGACAGCTGGCACCACAAAACACTTCATGGAAAGTTCCTTGACAAAATTGAAGGAAAGTGAGGCCTAACTGTGCCTGTCCCCTGGGCTGAGTAGGTTGCTAGGAGACCAGGTGGGTGGAGCTTAGCCTTCAAACTGGCAGCAATTGGATAAAACTATTATTCCTCTCCCTGTAACTAGGACTTTATTTTTCTTTTCTTTTTGTTGTATCAACCTAGAGCCGTGGATGATGGGTTGTGTTGTCAAATTTCGAGGTTGGGGGGCCTGTAGTTTTGTTGTTTTGTGGGTCGCCGTGATGCCATCGCTCTTTTATATACAGTAGAGTCTCACTTATCCAACACTCGCTTATCCAACGTTCTGGATTATCCAACGCATTTTTGTAGTCAATGTTTTCAATACATCGTGACATTTTGGTGCTAAATTCGTAAATACAGTAATTACTACATAGCATTACTGCATATTGAACTACTTTTTCTGTCAAATTTGTGGTATAACATGATGTTTTGGTGCTTAATTTGTAAAATCATAACCTAATTTGATGTTTAATAGGCTTTTCCTTAATCTCTCCTTATTATCCAACATATTCGCTTATCCAACGTTCTGCCGGCCCGTTTACGTTGGATAAGCGAGACTCTACTGTATTAATATTCCGCCCTTCTTTCTCACCCCGAAGGGGACTCAGGGCGGATCACATTACACATATAGGCAAACATTCAATGCCTTTTAACATAGAACAAAGACAATGTGGGAGCCCCTATATATGTGGGCCAAAGAGAAGGCTCTGGCATTCGGTACAACAAAAATCTGTTGGAATCTACCAGTGTGTCTGGTACAACCGACAAAACCGTCCCAAGCTCCAGAATGAGCCCAGAATCCAAGACGTTGCCGCCAGCAATCGGGCAGCACAGCTTTAAATGCTGCTTTGACAGGAATAATAATCTATATATATAAAAGAGTGATGGCATCACGGCGACCCACAAAACAACAAAACTACAGGCCCGCCCAACCTCGAAATTTGACAACACAACCCATCATCCACGCCTCTAGGTTGATACAACAAAAAGAAAAGAAAAATAAAGTCCTAATTATAGAGGGAGAGGAATAATTGTTTTTATCCAATTGCTACCAGTTAGAAGGCTAAGTTCCGCCCACTTGGTCTCCTAGTAATATATAATCTACAATAATAATAAATATAATACTATGAAAAACTAATAATACCACATAATAATAATAATAATCTATATATATAAAAGAGTGATGGCATCATGGTGACCCACAAAACAATTAGAGAGAGAGGAATAATTGCTAATTAGAGAGAGAGGAATAATTGCTTTTATCCCATTGCTGCCAGTTAGAAGGCTAAGCTCCTCCCACTTGGTCTCCTAGCAACCCAATAAAAAATAATAAAAAACACTAAAAATTAATACAATAAAATACTATAATAACAGAAAATAACTAAAAATAATACAAGAAAATAATAAAATATAATAAATAAAAAGATAACTTACAATAAAATTAATTAAAAAATACAAATAACGTCAAATAAAAATTACACAACAATTTTTAACCAATACCACCACCACTTTGCCACAGCAACGCGTGGCCGGGCACGGCTAGTCTATATATATAAAAGAGTTGTGGAATCCTGGCGACCGACAAAACAACAAAACTAAACACCCCACAACCTCAAAAATTGACAGCACAACCCCTCATCCACGCCTCTAGGTTGATACAACAAAAAGAAAAGAAAAATAAAGTCCTAATTAGAGAGAGAGGAATAATTGCTTTTATCCAATTGCTGTCAGTTAGAAGGCCAAGATCTGCCCACTTGGTCTCCTAGCAACCCACTCAGCCCAGGGGACAGGCAGAGTTAGGCTTCACTTAGGCCTCTTCCACAGATTATCAGATTTTAACTGGATTATATGTCAGTGTAGACTCAAGGCCCTTCCACACAGGTATATAACCCGTTTATAATCTTACATTATCTGCTTTGAACTGGATTATCTTGAGTCCACACTGCCATATCATCCACTTCAGTGTGCTTTTTATACAGCTGTGAAAAAGAGGCCTCATAAAATCCAGTTCTAACCAGATAATATAACATTATCAATATACAGTAGAGTCTCACTTATCCAACATAAACAGGCAGGATAAGTGAATATGTTGGATAATAAGAAGGGATTCAGGAAAAGCCGATTAAACATCAAATTAGGTAATGATTATAAAAATTAAGCACCAAACATGTTATACAACAAATTTGACAAATAAAGTAGTTCAATGCTCAGTAATACTATGTTGTAATTACTGTATTTACAAATTTACCACCAAAATATCACAATGAATTTAAAACACTGACAACAAAAACATTGACTACTAAAAGGCAGACTGCGTTGGATAATCCAGAACATTGGATAAGTGAGATTCTACTGTAATATGAAATAATTACTATGGTAGAATAATACAGAACAATATCATCTCTAAAACCAGGACAGTAAATAAAGAGCAACACTCTCAAAGTAGGGAAATTGGGAAGTGGTGGGTAAGAATATAATAATAATAATAATTGGTAGTACTAGAGAAGAGTTTATATTTATATATTTATTATTATATTTTATAATAATAATAATAATAACAGGAAGAGAAGTGGTGGGTAAGTATATAATAAAAATAATAGAGAAGTATTTATATGTACATATTTATTATTATCTATATATATAAAAGAGTGATGGCGTCACGGCGACGCACAAAGCAACAAAACTACAGCCCCCCCAACCTCGAAATTTGACAACACAACCCATCATCCACGCCTCTAGGTTGATATAATAAAATACTATAACAGAAAATAACTAAAAATAATACAAGAAAATAATAAAATCTATATACATAAAAGAGTGATGGCATCACGGCGACCCACAAAACAACAAAACTACAGGCCCCCCAACCTCGAAATTTGACAACACAGCCCGTCATCCACGGCTCTAGGTTGATACAACAAAAAGAAAAGAAAAGAAAAGTCCTAATTAGAGAGCGAGAGGAATAATTGCTTTTATCCAATTGCTGCCAGTTAGAAGGCTAAGCTCCTCCAACTTGGTCTCCTAGCAACCCAATCAAAAATAATAAAAAACACTAAAAAATTAATACAATAAAATACTATAATAACAGAAAATAACTAAAAATAATACAAGAAAATAATAAAATATAATAAATAAAAAGATAACTTACAATAAAATTAATTTAAAAAACACAAATAACGTCAAATAAAAATTACACAACAATTTTTAACCAATACCACCACCACTTTGCCACAGCAACGCGTGGCCGGGCACAGCTAGTATTATATAATAATAGGAAGAGAAGTGGTGGGTAAGAATATAATAATAATAATAATAATAATAATAATAATAATAATAATAATTGGTAGTAGTAGTAGAGAAGACTTTATATTTATATATTTATTATTATATTTTATAATAATAATAATAGGAAGTGGTGGGTAAGTATATAATAAAAATAATAATTAGTAGAGAAGAATTTATATGTACATATTTATTATTATATTATAATAGGAAGAGAAGTGGTGGGTAAGAATATAATAATAATAAGTAGTAGTAGTAGTAGGGAAGAATCTATATTTATATATTTATATAATAGGAAGAGAAGTGGTGGCTAAGAATATAGGGGCCAGCTAACACCTCCCAACAAAAAATTCACTCAGGGAGGAAACAGCCAGGCTTTAAAGCTGCAAGGCCATTACATGCTAATCATTTTGCCTAATTGCAACATTCATACTTAGCTCATTCATACTCATTCATACTCAGGCTCAGCTTCTCACTCTCACGCAGCGTTGCCTGAACCGACCGTAAGGTAAACAACTTGCTATTTAATAGACACCCATGAAATCATTCTGTTTCCCATGAATTTCTATTACGACGACGCAATCTATTTTCAGCTCTGATTTAATAGACACCCATGAAATCATTCTGTTTCCAGTGAATTTCTTTTACGACGACGCAATCTATTTTCAGCTCTGATTTAATAGACACCCATGAAATCATTCTGTTTCCCGTGAATTTCTTTTACGACGACGCAATCTATTTTCAGCTCTGATTTAATAGACACCCATGAAATCATTCTGTTTCCCGTGAATTTCTTTTACGACGACGCAATCTATTTTCAGCTCTGATTTAATAGACACCCATGAAATCATTCTGTTTCCCGTGAATTTCTTTTACGACGACGCAATCTATTTTCAGCTCTGATTTAATAGACACCCATGAAATCATTCTGTTTCCAGTGAATTTCTTTTACGACGACGCAATCTATTTTCAGCTCTGATTTAATAGACACCCATGAAATCATTCTGTTTCCCGTGAATTTCTTTTACGACGACGCAATCTATTTTCAGCTCTGATTTAATAGACACCCATGAAATCATTCTGTTTCCCGTGAATTTCTTTTACGACGACACAATCTATTTTCAGCTCTGATTTAATAGACACCCATGAAATCATTCTGTTTCCCGAGAAATTTCTTTTACGACAACGCAATCTATTTTCAACTCTGATTTAATAGACAGCCATGAAATCATTCCGTTTCCCGTGAATTTCTTTTACGACGACGCAATCTATTTTCAGCTCTGATTTAATAGACAGCCATGAAATCATTCTGTTTCCCGTGAATTTCTTTTACGACGACGCAATCTATTTTCAGCTCCAATTTAATAGACACCCATGAAATCATTGTTTCCCGTGAATTTCTTTTACGACAACGCAATCTATTTTCAGCTCTGATTTGTAAACAAAGGTCCCCTGGGAACCCTCCTCATCACTCAGCGACTCACTCGATTCCTTATCTACCGTTGAATGCCCTCGAGGCCCTGAACTTTTCCCAGACTTCATTACTCACATGTCGGTGTTCCAGCTCTGGCTGGCGGTGCTGAAATAGCCCCAACTGGCCGCGTTCTGGGTGGTCATCCGAGGTTTTTCCCGTCCGCACAACATGGTCACCACATAGTCGTGGACGGTCCCGGCCGTGTCGTAAGGCTTCAGGAAATCGGGGCTGTCCGGCCAAAAGAAAAGCAGAGGTTAGTCAGTATATAAAGTATTATTATTATTATTATTATTATTATTATTATTATTATTATATTTAGGCCATGTTGTTCTAGTAGCATTTTCTCCTGACATTTCACATTTTCCAAATTTTGTTAGTTTTGTTATTGTTATTATTATTATTACTTAGCCAATTCTCCTCTACTACTGCTAATTATTATTATAATTATAATTATTATTATATTCTTACCCACCACGTATCTTCCTATAATAATAATAATAATAATAATAATAATAATAAATAGTTATATAAATATAAATTCTTCTATTATTATTATTATTATTATTATTATTATTATTATTATTATATTCTTACCCACCACTTCTCTTCCTATAATTATTATTATTATATTATATAATAATAAATATATAAATATACATTCTCAACTTCTTATTATTATTATTATTATATTCTTACCCACCACTTCCCTTCCTATTATTATATAATAATATATAAATATAAATTATTCTCTAATTATTATTATTGTATACTTACCCAACACTTCCTCCTATTATTATTATTATTATTATTATTATTATTATTATTATTATTATTATATAAATATATAAATATACATTCTTCTCTACTAATTATTATTATTATATACTTATCCACCAATAATTATTATTATTATATAATACAATAAATATAAATTATTCTCTAATTATTATTATTGTATACTTACCCACCACTTCCTATTGTTATTGTTGTTATTATTATTATTATTATTATTATTATTATTATTATTATTATTATTATTATATAAATATATAAATATGAATTCTTCTCTAATTATTATTATTATTATTATTATTATTATTATTATTATTATTATTATTATATTCTTACCCACCACTTCCTATAATAATAATAATAATAATAATAATAATAATAATAAAGTAATAAATATATAAATATAAGTAATAAATATTTATACAGTAGAGTCTCACATATCCAACGTAAACGGGCCAGCAGAACGTTGGATAAGCGAATATGTTGGATAATAAGGAGGGAATAAGGAAAAGCCTGTGAAACATAAAATTAGGTTGTGATTTTACAAATTAAGCACCAAAACATCATGCTATAAAACAAATTTGATAGAAAAAGTAGTTCAATACAAAATAATGTTATGTAGTAATTACTGTATTTACGAATTCAGAACCAAAATATCATGATTTATTGAAAACATTAACTACAAAAATGCGTTGGATAATCCAGAACTACTGTACTTATTATTATTATTATTATTATTATTATTATTATTATTATATTATAATATTCTTACCCACCACTTCTCTTCCTATTATATAAATATATAAATATAAATTCTTCCCTACTACTACTAATTATTATTATTATATTCTTACCCACCACTTCTCTTCCTATTATATAAATATATAAATGTAAATTCTTCCCTACTACTACTACTACTACTAATTATTATTATTATTATTATTATTATTATTATTATTATATTCTTACCCACCACTTCTCTTCCTATTATATAAATATATAAATATAAATTCTTCCCTACTACTGCTACTAATTATTATTATTATTATATTCTTACCCGCCACTTCTCTTATTATTATTATTATTATTATTATTATTATTATTATTATATTCTTACCCACCAATTCTCTTCCTATTATAATATAATAAATATGTAAATATAAATTCTTCTCTACTAATTATTATTTTTATTATATACTTAACCACCACTTCTCTTTCTATTATTATTATTATTATTATAAAATATAATAAATATATAAATATAAACTCTTCTCTACTACTACTACCAATTATTATTATTATATTTTTACCCACCACTTCTCTTCCTATTATATAAATATAAATTCTTCCCTACTATTACTTATTATTATTATTATATTCTTAGCCACCACTCCTCTTCCATTAGAATAATAATAATAATAATAATAATAATAATAATATATAATAATAATAAATATATAAATAATAAATAAATAAATAAGAGATAATAAATATAAATAATAATATAATATAATGCCTGGTCCTTAATTAATTAATATTAAGAAAAATTAATAATATTAGTATTATATTGGATAATACTAATATTATCAATCTAATATAATAATTATTATAATGCAGTAATATAATATAATATAAATATAATCTATATATATAAAAGAGTGATGGCATCACGGCAACGCACAAAACAACAAAACTGCAAGCCCCCCAACCTCGAAATTTGACAACACAACCCATCATCCACGCCTCTAGGTTGATACAACAAAAAGAAAAGGAAAATAAAGTCCTAATTAGAGAGAGAGGAAAAATTGCTTTTATCCAATTGCTGCCAGTTAGAAGGCTAAGCTCCTCCAACTTGGTCTCCTAGCAACCCAATAAAAAATAATAAAAACACTAAAAATTAATACAATAAAATACTATAATAACAGAAAATAACTAAAAATAATACAAGAAAATAATAAAATATAATAAATAAAAAGATAACTTACAATAAAATTAATTAAAAAATACAAATAACGTCAAATAAAAATTACACAACAATTTTTAACCAATACCACCACCTCTTTGCCACAGCAACACGTGGCTGGGCACAGCAGTAATAATATATAATATATAATAATAATAAATATAATACTATGAAAAACTAATAATACCACATCATAATAATAATATAATAATCTATATATATAAAAGAGTTGTGGAATCCTGGCGACCAACAAAACAACAAAACTAAACACCCCACAACCTCGAAAATTGACAACACAACCCCTCATCCACGCCTCTAGGTTGATACAACAAAAAGAAAAGAAAAATAAAGTCCTAATTAGAGGGAGAGGAATAATTGTTTTTATCCCATTGCTGCCAGTTAGAAGGCTAAGCTCTGCCCACTTGGTCTCCTAGCAACCCACTCAGCCCAGGGGACAGGCACAGTTAGGCCTCACTTAGGCCTCTTCCACACTGACTATAAAATACAGACACCACCAGACAACGCTACAGCAATGCATGGCTGGGCACAGCTAGTAATATATATAATACTAGCTGTGCCCAGCCACGCGTTGCTGTGGCGAAATCTGGTGGTATGGGAAATAAAGTAATATACTGTATATGCATATAATATTGATAATAATCTTATTATTATCTTACAATATAATACTAATAGTAATACCATATAATAATATTAATTATATGGTATATATTACATATTATATAATAGTATAGTGAAATAGTTCAATATAGTAATATATATATAGTAATATATAATGCTAATATTGCGTTATGCTAATAATATAATATACTAGCTGTGCCCGGCCACGCGTTGCTGTGGCGAAGTATGGTGGTCTGGGAAATAAAGTACTGATGAATTGGTGGTAGTTAAGGTAAAGGGTCCCCTGGGCTGAGTGGGTTGCTAAGGGACCAAGTGAACAGAGCTTAGCCTTCTAACTGGCAGCAATTGGATAAAACAATTATTCCTCTCCCTCTAATTAGGACTTTATTTTTCTTTTCTTTTTGTTGTATGAACCTAGAGGCATGGATGAGGGGCTGTGCTGTCAATTTTCAAGGTTGTGGGGTGTTTACTTTTGTCGTTTTGTCCGCTGCCGTGATGCCATCACTCTTTTATATATATAGACTAGCTGTGCCCGGCCACGCGTTGCTGTGGCAAAGTGGTGGTGGTCTTGGTTAAAAATTGTTGTGTAATTTTTATTTGACGTTATTTGTATTTTTTAATTAATTTTATTGTAAGTTATCTTTTTATTTATTATAGTTTATTATTTTCTTGTATTATTTTTAGGTATTTTCTGTTATTATAGTATTTTATTGTATTAATTTTTAGTGTTTTTTTATTATTTTTATTGGGTTGCTAGGAGACCAAGTTGGAGGAGCTTAGCCTTCTAACTGGCAGCAATTGGATAAAAGCCATTATTCCTCTCCCTCTAATTAGGACTTTATTTTTCTTTTCTTTTTGTTGTATCAACCTAGAGCCGTGGATGACGGGTTGTGTTGTCAAATTTCGAGGTTGGGGGGCCTGTAGTTTTGTTGTTTTGTCCGCTGCCGTGATGCCATCACTCTTTTATATATATAGATTTTATTATTTTCTTGTATTATTTTTAGTTATTTTCTGTTATAGTATTTTATTGTATTAATTTTTAGTGTTTTTTATTATTTTTATTGGGTTGCTAGGAGACCAAGTTGGAGGAGCTTAGCCTTCTAACTGGCAGCAATTGGATAAAAGCCATTATTCCTCTCCCTCTAATTAGGACTTGATTTTTCTTTTCTTTTTGTTGTATCAACCTAGAGGCATGGATGAGGGGTTGTGCTGTCAATTTTCGAGGTTGTGGGGTGTTTACTTTTGTCGTTTTGTCCGCTGCCGTGATGCCATCACTCTTTTATATATATAGACTAAATAGAGCAAAAACAATTATTCCTCTCCCTCTAATTAGGACTTTATTTTTCTTTTCTTTTTGTTGTATCAACCTAGAGGCATGGATGAGGGGTTGTGCTGTCAATTTTCAAGGTTGTGGGGTGTTTACTTTTGTCGTTTTGTCCGCTGCCGTGATGCCATCACTCTTTTATATATATAGACTAAATAGAGCAAAAACAATTATTCCTCTCCCTCTAATTAGGACTTTATTTTTCTTTTCTTTTTGTTGTATCAACCTAGAGGCATGGATGAGGGGTTGTGCTGTCAATTTTCAAGGTTGTGGGGTGTTTACTTTTGTTGTTTTGTCCGCTGCCGTGATGCCATCACTCTTTTATATATATAGACTAAATAGAGCAATAAATATTATGAGGCTGGAGGAAGGCCCAGGGTTGGCGTACCTGTTGGCCAAGTACCAATAGACGGTGGCGCACCCGTATCCCGTGGCCACGCCGAGGTGTGAACGTGGTTTCGGGAGGGAGGACAGGAAGTGGCCGGTGCAGCGCCCGTCTTGCCAGGTGACCAAAGGGCTGACGGCGTCGGGCTCCAAGCGCCAACTGCCGCCGCGCTCCGCCCACGTGCACCCTGCAACGAGAAAGCCGGCACGTCCTGCTCCGCCACGGAAACCCCAAGAAAGAGGAAACGCTCCACTCGTCTTGACCAAGGAGGAGAAAAGGGAACCGATCCTGACCTCGTCCTGACGTCCAGAAGACGATCCCGTGCATCTGGCCGGAGAGGCCGAGGCGGGTGACGCGCTGCAGCGCTAGCGGAGGGAGCCTCCCCAGGCAGGCGTCCAGCGCGGACACGATCCGGACCACGTCCTGCTCACCCCTCTGCCCAAAAGGGAAGCAAAGAGTAAGTACGCCAGAAGCGGAAAACCCTCCAATTATTATTATTATTATTATTATTATTATTATTACTATTATTATATAGGACTGTGTGATGTATTATTATTATTATTATTATTATTATTATTATTATTATTATTATATAGGACTGTGTGATGTATTATTATTATTATTATTATTATTATTATTATTATTATATAGGACTGTGTGATGTATTATTATTATTATTATTATTATTATTATTATTATTATTATTATTATTATATAGGACTGTGTGATGTATTATTATTATTATTATTATTATTATTATTATTATTATATAGGACTGTGTGATGTATTATTATTATTATTATTATTATTATTATTATATAGGACTGTGTGATGTATTATTATTATTATTATTATTATTATTACTATTATTATATAGGACTGTGTGATGTATTATTATTATTATTATTATTATTATTATTATTATTATTATTATTATTATTATATAGGACTGTGTGATGTATTATTATTATTATTATTATTATTATTATTATTATTATATAGGACTGTGTGATGTATTATTATTATTATTATTATTATTATTTCTTTTCTTTTCACGGTCAATCTGTATTCGTTGCATGGCTTTGCGTGTGCTCACATTTATACTGTATTATACTG
>NW_026943818.1:28866531-28899031 GCF_035594765.1 Anolis carolinensis
ATAATAATAATAATGGAAGAGACCTCAATTCAATTCATATATAGTAATAATAATAATAATAATAATAATAATGGGACCTCAAGGGGTTACCTAATTCAATTCATATATAAATATTATTATTATTATTATTATTATTATTATTATTATTATTATTATCCATTATTATTATGGAAGCGACCTCAAGGGGTCACTTAATTCAATTCAAATATAATAATAATAATAATAATAATAATAATAATAATAATGGAAGGGACCTCAAGGGGTTACCTAATTCAATTCATATATAGTAATAATAATAATAATAATAATAATAATAATAATAATGGGACCTCAAGGGGTTACCTAATTCAATTCATATATAAATATGATTATTATTATTATTATCCATTATTATTATGGAAGCGACCTCAAGGGGTCACTTAATTCAATTCAAATATTATAATTATAATAATAATAATAATAATAATGGAAGGGACCTCAAGCTCTTACCTAATTCAATTCATAGATAGTAATAATAATAATAATAATAATGGAAGAGACCTCAAAGGCTCACCTAATCCAACCCATATCTGGAATGATAAGGAAACAGAGGCTGGGTGGCCATCTGTCGGGAAGGTTTTGGTGGTGCATAAAGAAGGGGCTTGGACTGGATGGCCTTTGGGGTCTCTCCCAACTCAATGACGTTTTTACCTTGGGCCCGGAAGCCTCCTGGCTCTGGATGGCGGCCCCAGTGGCTTCGGTGGCGCTTGCGATGACCGCTGGCCCCGATTGTGCCTCTTCCATCAAGACGGCCTTGACCGAGGTCGTGCCCAAGTCGATGCCCAAAACACAGGGAGACTCCCCTCTCGGCGGCGCCTGCATGCTCTGCAATGGGAAAATAAGGGCGGAAATATACCTATAATTAAGCTATTATTATTATCATCATCATCATCATCATACCTATAACTATTTATTATCATCATCATCATAAGTATTTACTATTATTATTGTTGTTATTACCAGCATACATATAACTAAATATTTTATTATTATCATTATCACACCTATAACTGATTATATTATAATTCCCGTACATACTTGAGTATAAGCCGACCCGAATATAAGCCTATAACCAAATATTTATTATCATAATCTTACCCATTTATTATTATTATTATCATAGCTATAACCAAATATTTATTGTCATCATCATACCCATTTATTATTATTATTATTATTATCATTATCATACCTATAACCAAATATTTATTGTCATCATCATACCCTATTATTATTATTATTATACCTATAACCAAATATTATCATTATCATTATTACTATCATCATCATCATACCTATAACTAAGCATTTATTATCATACCCATTTATTATTATTATTATCATTACCATACCTATAACTAACTATTGTCATCATCATACCATTTATTATTGTTATTGTTATCATACCTATAACCAAATATTTATTGTCATCATACCCATTTATTATTATTATTACTATTATCATAGCTATAACCAAATATTTATTGTCATCATCATACCCATTTTATTATTATCATTATCATACCTATAGCTAAACATTTATTATCATAATACCCATTTATTATTATTATCCAATAAATATTACCAAATATTTATTGTCATCATCATACCCATTATTATTATTATACCTATAACTAAACATTTATTATACCAATTTATTATTATTATTATTATTATTATTATTATTATTATTATTATTATCATACCTATTACCAAATATTTATTATCATCATCATACCCATTATTATTATTATACCTATAAGTAAACATTTATTATACCAATTTATTATTATTATTATTATTATTATTATTATTATTATTATCATACCTATTACCAAATATTTATTCTCATCATCATACCCATTATTATTATTATACCTATAACTAAACATTTATTATACCAATTTATTATTATTATTATTATTATTATTATTATTATTATTATCATACCTATTACCAAATATTTATTATCATCATCATACCCATTATTATTATTATTATACCCATAACTAAAAATTTATTATCATACCCATTTATTATTATTATACCTATAACTAAACATTATCATACCCGTTTATTATTATTATTATTATTATCATACCTACAACCAAATATTTATTGTCATCATCATACCCATTATTATTATTATTATACCTATAACTAAACATTTATTATCATACCCAATTATTATTATTATTATTATCATACCTATAATCAAATATTTATTATCATCATACCCAATTATTATTATTATACCTATAACTAAACATTTATTATCATACCCATTTATTATTATTATCATACCTATTACCAAATATTCATTGTCATATCCATTTATTATTATTATCATACCTACAACCAAATATTTATTATCATCATCTACCCATTATTATTATTTTATTATACCTATAACTAAACATTTATTATCATACCCATTTATTATTATTATTATCATACCTATAACCAAATATTTATTATCATCATACCCAATAATAATAATTATTATTATCATCATACCTATAACAAAATATTTATTATCATACCCATTTATTATTATTATTATACCTATAACCAAATATTTATTATCATCATACCCATTTATTATTATTATTATTATTATTATTATTATTATTATTATACCTATACACATTTATTATCATTATTCCTAATTATTATTATTATCATTATATCTATTACCAAATATTTATCATCATCATACCCATTATTATTATTATTATACCTATAACTAAACATTTATGATCATACCCATTTATTATTATTATCATACCTATAACCAAATATTTATTATCATACCCATTTATTATTATTATTACTATTATCATAGCTATAACCAAATATTTATTATCATTATCTACCCATTATTATTATTATTATACCTATAACTAAACATTTATTATCATACCCATTTATTATTATGATTATTATTATTATCATACCTATAACCAAATATTTATTATCATCATACCCAATAATAATAATAATACCTATAACCAAATATTTATTATCATCATACCCAATAATAATAATAATACCTATAACAAAATATTTATTATCATCATACCCAATAATAATTATTATTATTATTATTTTTATCATACCTATAACAAAATATTTATTATCATACCCATTTATTATTATTATTATACCTATAACCAAATATTTATTATCATCATACCCATTTATTATTATTATTATCATACCTTTTACCAAATATTATCACCATACCCATATATTATTATCATCACCAAATATTTATCATACCCATTATTATTATTATTATACCTATAACTAAACATTTAATATCATCATTCCCATTTATTATTATTATTATCATACCTATAACTAAAAATTTATTATCATACCCATTTATTATTATTATTATTATCATACCTATTACCAAATATTTATTATCATCATCATACCCATTATTATTATTATACCTATAACTAAACATTATCATACCCATTTATTATTATTATTATTATTATTATAATCCCTACAACCAAATATTTATTGTCATCATCATACCCATTATTATTATTATTATACCTATAACTAAACATTTATTATCATACCCTATTATTATTATTATTATTATTATCATACCTATAATCAAATATTTATTATCATCATACCCAATTATTATTATTATACCTATAACTAAACATTTATTATCATACCCATTTATTATTATTATTATTATTATCATACCTATAACCAAATATTTATTATCATCATACCCAATAATAATAATAATACCTATAACAAGATATTTATTATCATCATACCCAATAATAATAATAATTATTATTATCATACCTATAACAAAATATTTATTATCATACCCATTTATTATTATTAATAATATTATTATTATTATACCTATAACTAAACATTTATTGTCATCATCATACCCATTTATTATTATTATTTTTATTATTATCATCATACCTATAACCAAATATTTATTATCATACCCATTTATTATTATTATTATTACTATTATCATAGCTATAACCAAATATTTATTGTCATCATCATACCCATTTATTATTACTATCATACCTATAACTAAACATTTATTATCATAATACCCATTTATTATTATCATTATCATTATCATACCTATTACCAAATATTCACTGTCATGCCCATTTATTATTATTATTATTATCATTATCATACCTACAACCAAATATTTATTATCATCATCATACCCATTTATTATTATTATTATTATACCTATAAACATTTATTATCATTATACCTAATTATTATTATTATCATTATCATACCTACAACCAAATATTTATTATCATCATCATACCCATTTATTATTATTATTATACCTATAACTAAACATTTATTATCATACCCATTTATTATTATTATCATTATCATATCTATTACCAAATATTTATCATCATCATACCCATTATTATTATTATTATTATACCTATAACTAAACATTTATTATCATACCCATTTATTATTATTATCATACCTATAACCAAATATTTATTATCATACCCATTTACTATTATTATTATTACTATTATCATAGCTATAACCAAATATTTATTATCATCATCTACCCATTATTATTATTATTATACCTATAAATAAACATTTATTATCATACCCATTTATTATTATTATTATTATTATTATTATTATTATTATTATTATTATTATACCTATAACCAAATATTTATTATCATCATACCCAATAATAATAATAATACCTATAACAAAATATTTATTATCATCATACCCAATAATAATTATTATTATTATCATACCTATAACAAAATATTTATTATCATACCCATTTATTATTATTATCATACCTATAACCAAATATTTATTATCATACCCATTTATTATTATTATTATTATTATTATTATTACTATTATCATAGCTATAACCAAATATTTATTATCATCATCTACCCATTATTATTATTATTATTATTATTATTATACCTATAACTAAACATTTATTATCATACCCATTTATTATTATTATTATTATTATCATACCTATAACCAAATATTTATTATCATCATACCCATTTATTATTATTATTATTATTATTATTATTATTATCATACCTTTTACCAAATATTATCACCATACCCATATATTATTATCATCACCAAATATTTATCATACCCATTATTATTATTATTATACCTATAACTAAACATTTAATATCATCATTCCCATTTATTATTATTATTATTATCATACCTATAATTAAATATTTATCATCTTCATACTCAATTATTATTATTATTATTATTGTGTAACATTACAATGTAATATTCTATATTATAATATATATTATAATAATAAAAATGTGGAATAATGTCCAGGGTGAGAGAAAGAACTCGTGTCCTTTTCTAGGCAGCCAGGCAGCCAGGCTTTGAAGCTACAAGGCCATTCAATGCCAACCAATGCTGGCCAATGGCAACCTTCACACTTGCCTCAGGCTGACAGGAATCTTCTACATCATTATTGAATTATATTATTATTATTATTATTATTATACAAACCCGGGACTGAGATATATCCCGCAAAACAGAGAAAATGGCGAAACGCTGAGGCGACTGAGGAGAAAAAACGCCTCTCCTCACAGAACTTTGGACTTAAGCGCCACGCCCAAGATGGCGGATCGACGTCACCACGCCGAGCGTCACGTTCCCCCCAGTGGCCTATAGCAGGACGAGGATTCCCGTGGCCGCCATCTTGGGTGTGCCACTCTGCCTCTCGAACGAATCCCCTTGTTTGGCCACACCCGAAATGGCGGATTGACGTCACCACATTGAGCGTCCCATTCCCTCAGTTTCCTATACAGGAAGGAGTCTTCCCAAGGCCGCCATCTTGGGTGTGCCACTCTCCATCTCGAACGTATCCCCTTGATTGGCCACACCCAAAATGGCGGATTGACCTCACCACATTGAGTGTCCCATTCCCTCAGTTTCCTATACAGGAAGGAGTCCTCCCAAGGCCGCCATCTTGGATGTTACCTCTCTCCCCCTCAGGACTATGGACGTCTTGGTCCACACCCAAAATGGCGGATTGACGTCACCACATTGAGCGTCCCGTTCCCTGAGTTTCCTATACAGGAAGGAGTCCTCCCGAGGCCGCCATCTTGGGTGTTACCTCTCTCCCCCTCAGGACTATGGGCGGCTTGGTCCACACCCAAGATGGCGGATTGACGTCACCACATTGAGCGTCCCGTTCCCTCAGTTTCCTATACAGGAAGGAGTCCTCCCGAGGCCGCCATCTTGGGTGTGCCACTCTCCATCTCGAACCAATCCCCTTGTTTGGCCACACCCAAAATGGCGGATTGACGTCACCACATTGAGCGGCCCATTCCCTCAGTTTCCTATACAGGAAGGAATCCTCCCGGGGCCGCCATCTTGGGTGTTACCTCTCTCCCCCTCAGGACTATGGGCGGCTTGGTCCACACCCAAGATGGCGGATTGACGTCACCACATTGAGCGGCCCATTCCCTCAGTTTCCTATACAGGAAGGAATCCTCCCGGGGCCGCCATCTTGGGTGTTACCTCTCTCCCCCTCAGGACTATGGGCGGCTTGGTCCACACCCAAGATGGCGGATTGACGTCACCACATTGAGCGGCCCATTCCCTCAGTTTCCTATACAGGAAGGAGTCCTCCCGAGGCCGCCATCTTGGGTGTGCCACTCTCCGTCTCGAACGAATCCCCTTGTTTGGCCACACCCAAAATGGCGGATTGACGTCACCACATTGAGCGTCCCATTCCCTCAGTTTCCTATACAGGAAGGAGTCCTCCCGAGGCCGCCATCTTGGGTGTTACCTCTCTCCCCCTCAGGACTATGGGCGGCTTGGTCCACACCCAAGATGGCGGATTGACGTCACCACATTGAGCGTCCCGTTCCCTCAGTTTCCTATACAGGAAGGAGTCCTCCCGAGGTCGCCATCTTGGGCGTGCCACTCACGCTCAAGATGGCGTTGACGGCCAGCGTGAGGAGGCCTTTATAGCCGGCCGTCTCCTTAGCGACGCCCGGAAAAGGCCTTTGGCTGTGGGAAAGCGGCCAAAAGCGCGCGCGGCCTGGAAGGAAAAGAGCGTCGTGAGAGCAGGTAACCCCAGAATCGGAATACCCACTTGTGGGTCACAAAAGGACTCCAACTCCCAGCGTGCACCGCGGCGCAAGAAGGCCGCTTTTGGGCGGCGGGCTGCCGCGGGGCCTCATGGGGCTTGTAGTTCCCAGGCCTTGCTTTGGTTTCCCTGGCCTCAGAAGGGCCTGGGATGGGGGGATTGGGGGACATTTGCATATGCTAATGAGATGGGACCTGAATCTTTTAGGTTAGAGAGTTGGAAGGGAACCCTAAAGGTCATCGAGTCCAGCCCCCTCTACTATAATATTACATTTACAGATATATATATATATATACATATATATATGTGTGTGTGTATACAGGTATGTGTGTGTATATGTATAAGTGTATATGTATGTATGTACATATGTATATATTTGTATATGTGTATGTGCATATATGTATACATATATATATAGAGTATATGTGTGTATATTTATATGTGTATATGTCTGTGTATATGTATATATATGTATGTCTGTGCGCATATGTATACATATATATATAGAGTATATGTGTGTATATTTATATGTGTATATGTCTGTGTATATGTATATATATGTATGTCTGTGCGCATATGTATACATATATATATAGAGTATATGTGTGTATATTTATATGTGTATATGTCTGTGTATATGTATATATATGTATGTCTGTGCGCATATGTATACATATATATATAGAGTATATGTGTGTATATTTATATGTGTATATGTCTGTGTATATGTATATATATGTATGTCTGTGCGCATATGTATACATATATATATAGAGTATATGTGTGTATATTTATATGTGTATATGTCTGTGTATATGTATATATATGTATGTCTGTGCGCATATGTATACATATATATATAGAGTATATGTGTGTATATTTATATGTGTATATGTCTGTGTATATGTATATATATGTATGTCTGTGCGCATATGTATACATATATATATAGAGTATATGTGTGTATATTTATATGTGTATATGTCTGTGTATATGTATATATATGTATGTCTGTGCGCATATGTATACATATATATATATACTGTATATGTGTGTATATGTATATGTGTATATGTATAAGTAAACATGTATGTTTGTATATCTGTATATGTCTCTGTATATGTGTGTGTGTATATGTATATGTGTGTATATGTATATGTGTATATGTCTGTGTGTATGTCTGTGTATATGTATATATATGTATGTCTGTGCGCATATGTATACATATATATACAGTATATGTCTGTGTATATGTATATGTGTATATGTATAGGTAAACATGTATGTTTGTATATCTGTGTATGTCTCTGTATATGTATATGTGTGTATATGTATATGTCTGTGCACATATGTATACATATATATACTGTATATGTGTGTATATGTATATGCGTATATGTATGTGTATATATCTGTGTATATGTATATATGTGTGTGTATGTATATGTGTATGTCTGTGCACATATGTATACATATATATATACTGTATATGTGTGTATATGTATAAGTATACATGTATGTGTGTATATGTATATGTCTGTGTGTATATGTATTCATATATATACTGTATATGTGTATATGTATATGCGTATAAGTATACATGTATGTGTGTATATGTGTATATGTTTCTGTGTATATGTATATATGTGCATATGTATATATTTATATATATATAGCTGTGCCCGGCCACGCGTTGCTGTGGCAAAGTGGTGGTGGTATTGGTTAACAAATTGTTGTGTAATTTTTATTTGACATTATTTGTATTTTTTAATTAATTTTATTGTAAGTTATCTTTTTATTTATTATATTTTATTATTTTCTTGTATTATTTTTAGTTATTTTCTGTTATTATAGTATTTTATTGTATTAATTTTTAGTGTTTTTTAATTATTTTTACTGTTTTTTATTATTTTTACTGTTTTTTATTATTTTTATTGGGTTGCCAGAAGACCAAGTTGGAGGAGCTTAGCCTTCTAACTGGCAGCAATTGGATAAAAGCAATTATTCCTCTCTCTCTCTCTAATGAGGACTTTATTTTTCTTTTCTTTTTGTTGTATCAACCTAGAGGCGTGGATGATGGGTTGTGTTGTCAAATTTCGAGGTTGGGGGGCCTGTAGTTTTGTTGTTTTGTGGGTCGCCGTGATGCCATCACTCTTTTATATATATCTATAAAAGAGTGATGGCATCACGGGCGACCCACAAACAACAGAAGACTACAGCCCCCCAAACTCGAAATTGACAAGCACAACCCATCATCCATCGCCTCTAGGTTGATACAACAAAAAGAAAAAAAAATAAGTCCTCATTAGAGAGAGAGAGGAATAATTGCTTTTATCCAATTGCTGCCAGTTTGAAGGCTAAGCTCTGTTCACTTGGTCCCCTAGCAACCCACTCAGCCCAGGGGACCCTTTACCTTAACTACCACGAATTCCTCAATACTTTATTTCCCATACCACCAGACTTTGCCACAGCAACGCGTGGCCGGGCACAGCTAGTAGATATATATTTTCCTAGAGTTGGAAGGGACCTCTAAAGGCCATCCAGCCCGACCAACACAACCAAAGCCCTCCCGACAGATGCCCAGCCCGCCCGGCCTTGTTGTTGTCTCTCGGCCTCCTCCCTGTCTGCCTAATCCCGCCTCTCTCCTTCCTTCCTTCCAGGGAACCAGATTTTATTATTATTATTATTATTCATTCCCAGCCGCCAGCAACTTCTCGCCATGAAGAAGATGGACGGGGCCGGGATTTGCCTCGGCTTGCTCTGCTTGTCGCTTGCATCGCCAGCCCTTTGCGGTGAGAACTCCTCTCCTGACCATTGAAAATATATATATATATATATATATATATATATATATACACACACACACACACACACACACACATACACACACACACACACACACACATATATATATATATATATATAACGTTGTCCATGTGTTGTGAATGCTTGGGTTGTGATGTTTGGTGCTTAATTTGTATAATCATTACGTAATTTGATGTTTAATAGGCTTTTTCTGAATCCCTTCTTATTATCCAACATATTCACTTATCCAACGTTCTGCCGGCCTGTTTATGTTGGATAAGTGAGACTCTACTGTATATTGATAATCTTAAATTATCTGCTCAGAACTGGATTATCTGAGGCGCCTTCTTCACAGCTGTATAAAATGCACACTGAAGTGGATTATACGGCAGTGTGGACTCAAGATAATCCAGTGCAAAGCAGATAATATAAGATTATAAATGGGTTATATTGCTGTGTGGAAGGGCCTTAAGTCTACACTGCCATATAATCCAGTGCAAATTAGATAATCTGTGGAAGAGGCCTAAGTGAGGCCTAAGTCTGCCTGTCCCCTGGGCTGAGTTGGTTGCTAGGAGACCAAGTGGGCAGAGATTAGCCCTCTAACTGGCAGCAATTGGATAAAAACAATTATTGCTCTCCCTCTAATTAGGACTTTATTTTTCTTTTCTTTTTGTTGTATCAACCCTGAGGCGTGGATGATGGGTTGTGTTGTCAAATTTCGAGGTTGGGCGGCCTGTAGTTTTGTTGTTTTGTGCGTTGCCCTGATGCCATCACTCTTTTATATATATAGATATATATATATATAAGTATGTGTGTGTTGCAATCCTTGAAAAACAGGCTCCTTTCCAAGAGTCCCATGACTTCCTACATGAGTCACGCGTTTTAACCCGGCGTTGGGCGTTTTTTGCAGACGTGGTTTGAAGACTGAAAGCCAATCGTAATATTAATGGATGGTGTTTCAAGCCACTGCATGAAAATGCATATAATATGATATATAGATAGATAGATAGATAGATAGATAGATAGATAGATAGATAGATAGATAGATAGATAGATAGATAGATCGATCGATCGATACTAGCTGTGCCCGGCCACGTGTTGCTGTGGCAAAGTGGTGGTGGTATTGGTTAAAAATTGTTGTGTAATTTTTATTTGACGTTATTTGTATTTTTTAATTAATTTTATTGTAAGTTACCTTTTATTTATTATATTTTATTATTTTCTTGTATTATTTTTAGTTATTTTCTGTTATTATAGTATTTTATTGTATTAATTTTTTTAGTGTTTTTAATTATTTTTACTGTTTTTTATTATTTTTATTGGGTTGCTAGGAGACCAAGTTGGAGGAGCTTAGCCTTCAAACTGGCAGCAATTGGATAAAAGCAATTATTCCTCTCTCTCTCTCTAATTAGGACTTTATTTTTCTTTTCTTTTTGTTGTATCAACCTTGAGGCGTGGACGATGGGTTGTGTTGTCAAATTTCGAGGTTGGGAGGCCTGTAGTTTTGTTGTTTTGTGGGTCGCCGTGATGCCATCACTCTTTTATATATATAGATATAATATATAATTATCCCCTTTGGGGTTGTACAATTATTTCTCTCCCTCTAATTAGGACTTTATTTTTCTTTTCTTTTTGTTGTATCAACCTAGAGGCGTGGATGATAGGTTGTGTTGTCAAATTTCGAGGTTGGGAGGCCTGTAGTTTTGTTGTTTTGTGGGTCGCCGTGATGCCATCACTCTTTTATATATATAGATATAATATAATATATAATTATCCCCTTTGGGGTTGTACAATTATTTCTCTCCCTCTAATTAGGACTTTATTTTTCTTTTCTTTTTGTTGTATCAACCTAGAGGCGTAGACGATGGGTTGTGTTGTCAAATTTCGAGGTTGGGAGGCCTGTAGTTTTGTTGTTTTGTGGGTCGCCGTGATGCCATCACTCTTTTATATATATAGATGTAATATAATATATAATTATCCCCTTTGGGGTTGTACAATTATTTCTCTCCCTCTAATTAGGACTTTATTTTTCTTTTCTTTTTGTTGTATCAACCTTGAGGCGTGGACGATGGGTTGTGTTGTCAAAATTCGAGGTTGGGAGGCCTGTAGTTTTGTTGTTTTGTGGGTCGCCGTGATGCCATCACTCTTTTATATATATAGATAATGTATGCATATTATATACACAGAAATTTTTAATTTCCTCGTCCTTGTCTCTAAAGGAACCGCAACTCTCTCCGTCCCTGAACACGTTTCCTTAGAAAACGGCACTTCGAAGGACATCACCGTGACTTTAAGGTGACTTTCGTTAACCTTTGGGTGGAATTAGTTAAATTAGCCTCCCCTCGTAAAGCGGTACCTAGAACTCCTCGACAGATGCAACCGTCTTTCGGGTTGCTTGGGTCAACACCAAGCTAGGCTATTTAATGGTCAGGAAGTTTTGTTTTCCTCTAAAACGTGCGACTATTATGCGACGAACTGCTGCAATCCGCGGTCTTTCTTTGCCCCAGTGCTCTGCTCAACGAGACGCTGGGCATCGGGTTCAACGTGACGTATTCTTCCAAGGAGAACCTCACCGTCGTCGAGCTGCCGGTGGAAGTAAGTTTCAGAAGCGCGGTGAGACACAAAAGACCAGATTTGTTTTCCTCGCGTAATAGTCGCGCCCTGCCTTTTCTTGCAGGTGGTTGTCGCGGCCGGCCTGCGGACAGTGCAGTTCCGGGCGAGGGCCAGAAACGTGGGCCAGGTGACCGTCTACCTCCAGAGCAATGCCTCCAACCAGACCGGGTGAGCCTCGCGGTCGAGACGCCCCCGCCTGCCTTTCCCCATCGACCTCCCCCCCCCCCCCTCCGCTGACCCTGTGGCCGTGTCTCCGCAGGCCCAGGATCCGCTTCCTCGTCCTGCACAGCGAGGCCGTCAGGATCGTGGACCAGGTGATCGGGTGGATCTACTTCCTGGCCTGGTCCGTCTCCTTCTACCCGCAGGTGTTTGAGAACTGGAAGCGGAAGAGGTGAGAGAACGTCAGGACTCCACGGAATTCGCAGTCTTTTTCATGGTATTTGCAGAGTGTTTATCATAGGATTCATAAGGTGTTTTCCATGGGATTTGCAGAGTCTTTTTCATGGTATTTGCAGAGACTTTTCCATGGCATTTGCAGTCTTTTTCATGGTATTTGCAGAGACTTTTCCATGGGATCCATAAGGTGTTTTCCATGGTATTTGCAGAGTCTTTTCCATGGTATTTGCAGAGACTTTTCCATGGCATTTGCAGAGTCTTTCATGGTATTTGCAGAGACTTTTCCATGGCATTTGCAGTCTTTTCCATGGTATTTGCAGAGACTTTTCCATGGGATCCATAAGGTGTTTTCCATGGTATTTGCAGAGTCTTTTCCATGGTATTTGCAGAGACTTTTCCATGGCATTTGCAGAGTCTTTTCCATGGTATTTGCAGAGACTTTTCCATGGCATTTGCAGAGTCTTTCATGGTATTTGCAGACTTTTCCATGGAATTTGCAGAGTCTTTTTCATGGTATTCGCAGAGGGTTTGCTATAGGATTCGTAGAGTGTTTTCCATGGGATTCACAGAGTCTTTTTCATGGTATTCGCAGAGTGTTTATCATAGGATTCATAGGGTGTTTTCCATGGGATTCGCAGAGTCTTTTCCATGGTATTTGCAGAGACTTTTCCATGGCATTTGCAGAGTCTTTCATGGTATTTGCAGACTTTTCCATGGAATTTGCAGTCTTTTTCATGGTATTCGCAGAGGGTTTGCTATAGGATTCGTAGGGTGTTTTCCATGGGATTCACAGAGTCTTTTTCATGGTATTCGCAGAGTGTTTATCATAGGATTCATAGGGTGTTTTCCATGGGATTCGCAGAGTCTTTTCCATGGAATTTGCAGAGTCTTTTTCATGGTATTTACAGAGACTTTTCCATGGGATCCATAGGATGTTTTCCATGGTATTTGCAGAGTGTTTTTCATGGTATTTGCAGAGTCTTTTTCATGGTATTTGCAGAGTCTTTTCCATGGTATTTGCAGAGTCTTTTCCATGGTATTTGCAGAGTCTTTTTCATGGAATTTGCAGAGTCTTTTCCATGGTATTTGCAGAGTCTTTTCCATGGTATTTGCAGAGTCTTTTCCATGGTATTTGCAGAGTCTTTTCCATGGTATTTGCAGAGTCTTTTTCATGGAATTTGCAGAGTCTTTTCCATGGTATTTGCAGAGTGTTTTTCATGGTATTTGCAGAGTCTTTTTCATGGTATTTGCAGAGTCTTTTCCATGGTATTTGCAGAGTCTTTTCCATGGTATTTGCAGAGTCTTTTCCATGGTATTTGCAGAGTCTTTTCCATGGTATTTGCAGAGTCTTTTTCATGGTATTTGCAGAGTCTTTTTCATGGAATTTGCAGAGTCTTTTCCATGGTATTTGCAGAGTCTTTTCCATGGTATTTGCAGAGTCTTTTTCATGGTATTTGCAGAGTCTTTTTCATGGTATTTGCAGAGTCTTTTTCATGGTATTTGCAGAGTCTTTTCCATGGTATTTGCAGAGTCTTTTCCATGGTATTTGCAGAGTCTTTTCCATGGTATTTGCAGAGTCTTTTCCATGGTATTTGCAGAGTCTTTTTCATGGTATTTGCAGAGTCTTTTTCATGGAATTTGCAGAGTCTTTTCCATGGTATTTGCAGAGTGTTTTTCATGGTATTTGCAGAGTCTTTTTCATGGTATTTGCAGAGTCTTTTCCATGGTATTTGCAGAGTCTTTTCCATGGTATTTGCAGAGTCTTTTCCATGGTATTTGCAGAGTCTTTTCCATGGTATTTGCAGAGTCTTTTTCATGGAATTTGCAGTCTTTTTTTGTGGAATTTGCAGAATTTTTTTCATGGAATTTGCAGAGTCTTTTTCATGGAATTTGCAGTCTTTTTTGTGGAATTTGCAGGATCTTTTTCATGGTATTTGCAGAGACTTTTCCATGGCATTTGCAGAGTCTTTTTCATGGTATTTGCAGAGTGTATACTATAGGATTGTGTTTTCTATGGGATTCATGTGTTTTCCATGGTATTTGCAGAGTCTTTTTCATGGTATTCTCAGAGTGTTTACCATAGGATTCATAGGGTCTTTTCCATGGGATTTATAGGCTGTCTTCACTGCAATTTTTAAGGGTGTCTTCTGTGGAATTCATAGGGAGTTTGCAGAGTGTTTATCATAGAATTCATAGGGTGTTTTCCATGGGATTCGCAGAGTCTTTTCCATGGGATTTGCAGAGTCTTTTTCATGGTATTTGCAGAGTCTTTTTCATGGTATTCGCAGAGTGTTTGCTATAGGATTCGTAGGGTGTTTTCCATGGGATTTGCAGAGTCTTTTCCATGGTATTTGCAGAGTCTTTTCCATGGTATTTGCAGAGTCTTTTCCATGGTATTTGCAGAGTCTTTCATGGTATTTGCAGACTTTTCCATGGAATTTGCAGAGTCTTTTTCATGGTATTCGCAGAGTGTTTGCTATAGGATTCGTAGGGTGTTTTCCATGCGATTCGCAGAGTCTTTTTCATGGTATTCACAGAGACTTTTCCATGGGATTCGTAGGGTGTTTTTTCATGGAATTTGCAGAGTCTTTTCCATGGAATTCGCAGAGTGTTTATCATAGGATTCATAGGGTGTTTTCCATGGGATTTGCAGAGTCTTTTTCATGATATTTACAGAGACTTTTCCATGGGATCCATAGGGTGTTTTCCATGGTATTTGCAGAGTCTTTTCCATGGTATTTGCAGAGTCTTTTTCATGGTATTCGCAGAGTGTTTGCTATAGGATTCGTAGGGTGTTTTCCATGGGATTTGCAGAGTCTTTTTCATGGTATTTGCAGAGACTTTTCCATGGGATTTGCAGAGTCTTTTTCATGGTATTTGCAGAGTGTGTACTATAGGATTCATATGGTGTTTTCTATGGGATTCATATGTTTTCCATGGTATTTGCAGAGTCTTTTTCATGGTATTTGCAGAGTCTTTTTCATGGTATTCGCAGAGTGTTTGCTATAGGATTCGTAGGGTGTTTTCCATGGGATTTGCAGAGTCTTTTTCATGGTATTTACAGAGACTTTTCCATGGGATTTGCAGAGTCTTTTTCATGGTATTTGCAGAGTGTGTACTATAGGATTCATATGGTGTTTTCTATGGGATTCATATGTTTTCCATGGTATTTGCAGAGTCTTTTTCATGGGATTTGCAGAGTCTTTTTCATGTGAGATTCTACTATAGTATTATTCTTATTATCATTATTAATATTATATGGGGTGAGCTTCCCTCTCTTTGAATCTTGCTGTGTCTCCCCAGCGTGGTGGGTCTCAGCTTCGACTTCATCGCCTTGAACCTGACCGGCTTCATCGCCTACAGCGTCTTCAACGTGGGGCTCTTCTGGATCCGCCCCGTGAAGGTAGGCCGGGGGCGGGGACCCTCAATCCCACCCCCCCGCCGGGTGTCCCGAGCCGTGCCCGAGCTTCCCTGTGTCTCCAGGAGCAGTTCCTGAGCCGCTACCCCCAACGGCGTGAACCCCGTGGACGCCAACGACGTCTTCTTCAGCCTCCACGCCGTGGCCGTCACCCTGCTCACCATCCTGCAGTGCCTCCTCTACGAGGTGACCACGCTCTCCGTGCGGGCTCAGTCTCCACGCGGTGTCCACCACGTCCTCACCGCTCCTTCCTTCTTCCTCAGAAAGGGGAGCAAAGGGTCTCCCCGCTCGCCCTCGGCCTGCTGCTCGCCGGATGGATGTTCGTCTTCGCCACGTTGTCGGCGGCGGCCGCGGGGGCCCTGACCTGGCTCCAGTTCCTCTTCTTCTTCTCCTACATCAAGCTGGCCGTCACGCTCCTCAAATACTTCCCGCAGGTGAGCTTTCGGGGCTCCGCTCTTCTCTCCTCCCGTCTTCCTCACTCAAATAGGTTTCTATGAAGATCCACTCTTCTCTCCTCCCGTCGTCCTCTGAGGACAAGGCAGTTTAGGAACTACAATGGAGATTTCGGGAGCTCCACTCTTCTCGCTTCTCTTCTTCCTCGGAAGACAAGACAGTTTACAATCTCAAATGGAGGTTTTCGGGGCTCCGCTCTTCTCTCCTCCCGTCTTCCTCACTCAGATGGAAGTCTATGAAGATCCACTCTTCTCGCCTCCCGTCTTCTTCTGAGGACAAGGCAATTTGGAAACTAGAATGGAGATTTTGGGAGCTCCACTCTTCTCGCTTCTCTTCTTCCTCGGAAGACAAGACAGTTTAGTATCTAAAATGGAGGTTTCAGGAGCTCTACTCTTCTCACTTCTCTTCTTCCTTGGAAGACAAGACAGTTAAGAAACTAATCTAGAGGTCTCTGGAGCTCCACTCTTCTCTCCTCCCGTCTTCCTCTGAATCTCTGAAGATCCACTCTTCTCTCCTCCCGTCTTCCTCACTCAGATGGAAGTCTCTGAAGATCCACTCTTCTCTCCTCCCGTCTTCCTCTGAATCTCTGAAGATCCACTCTTCTCTCCTCCCGTCTTCCTCACTCAGATGGAAGTCTCGGAAGATCCACTCTTCTCTCCTCCCGTCTTCCTCTGAATCTCTGAAGATCCACTCTTCTCTCCTCCCGTCTTCCTCTGAATCTCTGAAGATCCACTCTTCTCTCCTCCCGTCTTCCTCTGAATCTCTGAAGATCCACTCTTCTCTCCTCCCGTCTTCCTCTGAATCTCTGAAGATCCACTCTTCTCTCCTCCCGTCTTCCTCTGAATCTCTGAAGATCCACTCTTCTCTCCTCCCGTCTTCCTCTGAATCTCTGAAGATCCACTCTTCTCTCCTCCCGTCTTCCTCTGAATCTCTGAAGATCCACTCTTCTCTCCTCCCGTCTTCCTCTGAATCTCTGAAGATCCACTCTTCTCTCCTCCCGTCTTCCTCACTCAGATGGAAGTCTCGGAAGATCCACTCTTCTCTCCTCCCGTCTTCCTCTCAAGACAAAAGGCCAGTTCAGAAACTAAAATAAAGGTCTCTGAAGCTCCACTCTTCTCGCTTCTCTTCTTCTTCTGAAGACAAGGCAGTTTTTGCAACTAGAATGGAGATTTTGGGAGCTCCACTCTTCTCGCTTCTCTTCTTCCTCGGAAGACAAGACAGTTTACAAAGTAAAATAAAGGTTTCAGGAGCTCCACTCTTCTCGCTTCTCTTCTTCTTCTGAGGACAAGGCAATTTGGATACTAGAATGGAGATTTTGGGAGCTCCACTCTTCTCGCTTCTCTTCTTCCTCTGAATCTCTGGAGCTCCACTCTTCTCTCCTCCCTTCTTCCTCTGAGGACAAGGCCATTTAGAAACTAGAATGGAGGTCTCTGGAGCTCCACTCTTCTCTCCTCCCGTCTTCTTCTGAAGTCAAGGAGGTCTCTGAAGCTCCACTCTTCTCTCCTCCCTTCTTCCTCTGAATCTCTGGAGCTCCACTCTTCTCTCCTCCCTTCTTCCTCTGAATCTCTGGAGCTCCACTCTTCTCTCCTCCCTTCTTCCTCTCAAGACAAGACAGTTAAGAAACTAATATAGAGGTCTCTGAAGATCCACTCTTCTCTCCTCCCTTCTTCCTCTGAATCTCTGGAGCTCCACTCTTCTCTCCTCCCTTCTTCCTCTGAATCTCTGGAGCTCCACTCTTCTCTCCTCCCTTCTTCCTCTGAGGACAAGGCCATTTAGAAACTAGAATGGAGGTCTCTGGAGCTCCACTCTTCTCTCCTCCCGTCTTCTTCTGAAGTCAAGGAGGTCTCTGAAGCTCCACTCTTCTCTCCTCCCTTCTTCCTCTGAATCTCTGGAGCTCCACTCTTCTCTCCTCCCTTCTTCCTCTGAATCTCTGGAGCTCCACTCTTCTCTCCTCCCTTCTTCCTCTCAAGACAAGACAGTTAAGAAACTAATATAGAGGTCTCTGAAGATCCACTCTTCTCTCCTCCCTTCTTCTTCTGAGGACAAGGCAGTTTAGGAACCAAAATCGAGGTCTTCAGAGCTCCACTCTTCTCTCCTCCCTTCCTCCTCCTTCCACTGAAGGCCTTAAGCCTCTGTGGTCTTAAGAAGATCCATTCTTCTCTCCTCCCTTCTTCCTCTGAAGACAAGGTAGTTTAGAATCGAAAATGGAGATTTCTGGAACTCCACTCTTCTCTCTTCCCGTCTTCCTGAGGACAAGGCAATTTAGAAACTAGAATAAAGGTCTCTGAAGATCTACTCTTCTCTCCTCCCGTCTTCCTCTGAATCTCTGGAGCTCCGCTCTTCTCTCCTCCCTTCTCTCTCTGAAGACAAGACAGTTTACAATCTCAAATGGAGTTTTCTGGAGCTCCACTCTTCTCTCCTCCCTTCTTCTTCTGAAGACAAGACAGTTAAGAAACTAATATAGAGGTCTCTGAAGATCCACTCTTCTTGTTTCTCTTCTTCTTCTGAAGACAAGACAGTTAAGAAACTAATCTAGAAGTCTCTGAAGATCCACTCTTCTCTCCTCCCGTCTTCTTCTGAGGACAAGGCAGTTTAGAAACTAGAATAAAGGTCTCTGAAGATCCACTCTTCTCGCTTCTCTTCTTCCTCTGAATCTTTGGAGCTCCACTCTTCTCTCCTCCCTTCTCTCTCTGAAGATAAGGCAGATTAGAATCTAAAATTGAGTTTTCTGGAGCTCTACTCTTCTCCCTCTGAAGACAAGACAGTTTACAATCTCAAATGGAGTTTTCTGGAGCTCCACTCTTCTCTCCTCCCTTCTTCCTCGGAAGACAAGACAGTTCAGAAACTAATCTAGAAGTCTCTGAAGCTCCACTCTTCTCTCCTCCCTTCTTCCTCTGAATCTTTGGAGCTCCACTCTTCTCTCCTCCCTTCCTCGCAAGACAAGGCAGTTCAGAAACTAATCTAGAGGTCTCTGAAGCCCCGCTCTTCTTGCTTCTCTTCTTCCTCTCAAGACAAGACAGTTTACAATCTCAAATGAAGTTTTCTGGAGCTCCACTCTTCTCTCCTCCGTCTCTCTCCCAGGCCTACCTGAACTTCCGCCGGAAGAGCACCCAGGGCTGGAGCATCGGCAACGTCTTGCTGGACTTTGTGGGCGGCGCCTTCAGCCTGATGCAGATGTTCCTCCAGTCCTACAACAACGGTCAGTCCCCAACTTCAGCCGCCCCCGTGGTTAGTGGCCAGCAGCCATAAATCACCACTGACCAAGGGGTTATTGGTTCGACGCCTGGGTCGGGGTTCAGCTCCCAACCCTTAATAGCCTAGCTTGATGCCCACCTAATCTGCTCGAAAACAGCGGTGTCCGTAAGTAGAGAATTCTAGGTACCGCTTAATGCGGGGAGGCTAATTTATCCTTATTTACGACACCATAAAACTGTGTGTGAAGAACATGAGGAGGTACTGCCATCCAAAAGGACCCATGCAACCCAAAAGACTGTTATATCTGTCGAGTAGGAAATGTAGGTACCGCTTGAGGCGGGGAGGCTAACTTAACCTTATTTACAAGACCATAAAAGCATCTGTCGAGTAGGAAATGTAGGTACCGCTTGATGCGGGGAGGCTAATTTAACCTTATTTACAAGACCATAAAAGCATCTGTCGTGTAGGAAATGTAGGTACCGCTTGAGGCGGGGAGGCTAACTTAACCTTATTTACAAGACCATAAAAGCATCTGTCGAGTAGGAAATGTAGGTACCGCTTGATGCGGGGAGGCTAATTTAACCTTATTTACAAGACCATAAAAGCATCTGTCGAGTAGGAAATGTAGGTACCGCTTGATGCGGGGAGGCTAATTTAACCTTATTTACAAGACCATAAAAGCATCTGTCGAGTAGGAAATGTAGGTACCGCTTGAGGCGGGGAGGCTAATTTAACCTTATTTACAAGACCATAAAAGCATCTGTCGAGTAGGAAATGTAGGTACCGCTTGATGCGGGGAGGCTAATTTAACCTTATTTACAAGACCATAAAAGCATCTGTCGAGTAGGAAATGTAGGTACCGCTTGAGGCGGGGAGGCTAATTTAACCTTATTTACAAGACCATAAAAGCATCTGTCGAGTAGGAAATGTAGGTACCGCTTGAGGCGGGGAGGCTAATTTAACCTTATTTACAAGACCATAAAAGCATCTGTCGAGTAGGAAATGTAGGTACCGCTTAATGTGGGGAGGCTAATTTAACTTAATTTACAAGACCATAAAAGCATCTGTCGAGTAGGAAATGTAGGTACCGCTTGATGCGGGGAGGCTAATTTAACCTTATTTACAAGACCATAAAAGCATCTGTCGAGTAGGAAATGTAGGTACCGCTTGATGCGGGGAGGCTAATTTAACCTTATTTACAAGACCATAAAAGCATCTGTCGAGTAGGAAATGTAGGTACCGCTTGATGCGGGGAGGCTAATTTAACCTTATTTACAAGACCATAAAAGCATCTGTCGAGTAGGAAATGTAGGTACCGCTTGATGCGGGGAGGCTAATTTAACCTTATTTACAAGACCATAAAAGCATCTGTCGAGTAGGAAATGTAGGTACCGCTTGATGCGGGGAGGCTAATTTAACCTTATTTACAAGACCATAAAAGCATCTGTCGAGTAGGAAATGTAGGTACCGCTTGAGGCGGGGAGGCTAATTTAACCTTATTTACAAGACCATAAAAGCATCTGTCGAGTAGGAAATGTAGGTACCGCTTAATGTGGGGAGGCTAATTTAACTTAATTTACAAGACCATAAAACCTTCCAGCAGCATGTGGAAAGGATGAGGAAATACTGCCATCAAAAGGACCCACGCAACCCGAAAGACTGTTATATCTGTCGAGTAGGAAATGTAGGTACCGCTTAGTGTGGGGAGGCTAATTTAACTTAATTTACAAGACCACAAAACCTTCCAGCAGCATGCGGAAAGGATGAGGAAGTACTGCCATCAAAAAGGACCTATGCAACCCGAAAGACTGTTATATCTGTCGAGTAGGAAATGTAGGTACCGCTTAGTGTGGGGAGGCTAATTTAACTTAATTTACAAGACCACAAAACCTTCCAGCAGCATGCGGAAAGGATGAGGAAGTACTGCCATCAAAAAGGACCTATGCAACCCGAAAGACTGTTATATCTGTCGAGTAGGAAATGTAGGTACCGCTTAGTGTGGGGAGGCTAATTTAACTTAATTTACAAGACCACAAAACCTTCCAGCAGCATGCGGAAAGGATGAGGAAGTACTGCCATCAAAAAGGACCTATGCAACCCGAAAGACTGTTATATCTGTCGAGTAGGAAATGTAGGTACCGCTTAGTGTGGGGAGGCTAATTTAACTTAATTCACGACACCGTCGTTTCTAAACTTCTCGATGCCTCCTCTCCCACTTTGTTTTTCTCCTTACAGACGCCTGGAAACTAATCTTCGGCGACCCCACCAAGTTCGGGCTCGGTTTCTTCTCCATCCTCTTCGACATAGTCTTCATCGTCCAGCATTACGGCTTGTATCGGAACAGGGAGTATCACAACCTCGACTAAATTTCTCCCCGTTCAAAAAAGGACGTCTTTGACGTGGTTTGGCAGCAGAAAAAGGGACTTGCGGAAGTTGCGGAAAGACGGCGGAATCACCTTCAAGTGCCTTATTCTCGAGAGGCGGACGGAAAGCCCGACTTCTTTCCGGGGATTTCTGACCCAGTTTTGGGCCGGGTCGGAACCACGTCCTGCCACAAAAGCGTCGAACGGAGCTTCTTTGTCGTCTGCGCGGAACGGCGCAGAACTCCGGAGTCGAGTGTCTTTGTGCGCGGAATTAAAATCTTTCTACGAAAAAAGCAGAGTCTTTTTTTGGTGGGATTTGCAGTCTTTTTCGTGGGATTTGCAGAGTCTTTTTCATGGGATTTGCAGAGACTTTGTCATGGTATTTGCAGAGTTTTTTCCATGGGATTTGTAGGATGTTTTCCATGAGATTCATAGGGTATTTCCATGAGATTTAGAGGCCGTCTTCAATGGAAATTTTAGGGTGCCTTCTGCGGAACTCGTAGTGTTTTCCATGGGATTCGCAGAGTCTTTTTCATGGGATTCGCAGAGACTTTGTCATGGTATTTGCAGAGTTTTTTCCATGGGATTTGTAGGATGTTTTCCATGAGATTCATAGGGTGTTTCCATGAGATTTAGAGGCCGTCTTCAATGGAAATTTTAGGGTGCCTTCTGCGGAACTCGTAGTGTTTTCCATGGGATTCGCAGAGTCTTTTTCATGGGATTCGCAGAGACTTTGTCATGGTATTTGCAGAGTTTTTTCCATGGGATTTGTAGGATGTTTTCCATGAGATTCATAGGGTATTTCCATGAGATTTAGAGGCCGTCTTCAATGGAAATTTTAGGGTGCCTTCTGTGGAACTCGTAGTGTTTTCCATGGGATTCGCAGAGTCTTTTTCATGGGATTCGCAGAGACTTTGTCATGGGATTCGCAGAGACTTTTCCATGGGATTTGTAGGATGTTTTCCATGAGATTTCTATGGTGTTTCCATGGGATTTGTAGGATGTTTTCCATGAGATTTCTATGGTGTTTCCATGGGATTTGTAGGGTGTTTCCATGGGATTTACAAGCCGTCATCAATGGAACCTTTAGGGCATCTTCTGCGGAATTTGTAGTGTTTTCCATGGGATTCGCAGAGTCTTTTTCATGGGATTCGCAGAGTCTTTGTCATGGTATTTGCAGAGACTTTGTCATGGTATTTGCAGAGACTTTTCCATGGGATTCATAGGGTGTTTCCCCTGAGATTTCTATTGTGTTTCCATGGGATTTACAAGCCGTCTTCAATGGAAATTTTAGGGTGCCTTCTGTGGAACTCGTAGTGTTTTCCATGGGATTCGCAGAGTCTTTTTCATGGGATTTGCAGAGACTTTGTCATGGTATTTGCAGAGACTTTTCCATGGGATTCATAGGGTGTTTTCCCTGAGATTTCTATTGTGTTTCCATGGGATTTACAAGCCGTCTTCAATGGAATCTTTAGGGCATCTTCTGCGGAATTTGTAGTGTTTTCCATGGGATTCGCAGAGTCTTTGTCATGGGAATCGCAGAGACTTTTCCATGGAATTTGTAGGATGTTTTCCATGAGATTTCTATGGTGTTTCCATGGGATTTGTAGGGTGTTTCCATGGGATTTACAAGCCGTCTTCAATGGAACCTTTAGGGCATCTTCTGTGGAATTTGTAGTGTTTTCCATGGGATTCGCAGAGTCTTTTTCATGGGATTTGCAGAGACTTTGTCATGGTATTTGCAGAGACTTTTCCATGGGATTCATAGGGTGTTTTCCCTGAGATTTCTATTGTGTTTCCATGGGATTTACAGGCCGTCTTCAATGGAATTTTAGGGTGCCTTCTGTGGAATTTGTGCGTGGGTGTGTGTGGTGTTTTCCATGGGATTCGCAGAGTCTTTGTCATGGGATTTGCAGAGACTTTTCCATGGGATAAGTAGGATTTTTCCAAGGGATTCACAGGGTGTTTTCCATGAGATTTTAGGGTGTTTCCGTGGGATTTGCAGGCCATCTTCAATGGAATCTTTAGGGCATCTTTTGTGGAATTTGTAGTGTTTTCCATGGGATTTGCAGAGTCTTTGTCATGGGATTTGCAGAGACTTTTCCATGGGATTCGCAGTTTTTTCCCCGTGGGATTTGCAGAGCATCTTCCATGGGATTCGTAGGGTGCCTTCCATGGGATTCGTTGGGCATCTTCCATAGGATTCTTAGTGTGCTTTCCATGGGATTTGCAGAGTCTTTGTCATGGTATTTGCAGAGACTTTTTCATGGGATTCGCAGAGACTTTTCCATGGGATTCAGAGGATGATTTCCATGGGATTTGTAGGCCATCTTCAATGGAATTTTTAAGAGGTCTTCTGTGGCATTCATAGGGACTTTGTCTTGGGATTCGCAGAGTCTTTGTCAAGGGATTCGCAGAGACTTTTCCATGGGATTCGCAGAGACTTTTCCATGGGATTCATAGGGTGATTTCCATGGGATTCGTAAGGTGTTTTCTGTGGGATTTGCAGGCCGTCTTCAATGGAATTTTTAGGATATCTTCTGTGGAATTCGTAGAGCATTTTCCATGGGATTTGCAGAGTCTTTGTCAAGGGATTTGCAGAGACTTTTTCATGGGATTTGTAAGATGTTTTCCATGGGATTCATAGGGTGATTTCCATGGGATTTGCAGGCCGTCTTCCATGGAATTTTTAAGAGGTCTTCTGTGGCATTCATAGGGACTTTGTCTTGGGATTCGCAGAGTCTTTGTCAAGGGTTTCGCAGAGACTTTTCCATGGGATTCATAGGGTGATTTCCATGGGATTCGTAAGGTGTTTTCGTGGGATTCATAGGGTGATTTCCATGGGATTCGTAAGGTGTTTTCGTGGGATTCATAGGGTGATTTCCATGGGATTCTTAAGGTGTTTTCGTGGGATTCATAGGGTGATTTCCATGGGATTCTTAAGGTGTTTTCGTGGGATTCATAGGGTGATTTCCATGGGATTCTTAAGGTGTTTTCGTGGGATTCATAGGGTGATTTCCATGGGATTCTTAAGGTGTTTTCGTGGGATTCATAGGGTGATTTCCATGGGATTTGTAGGCCGTCTTCAATGGAATTTTTAAGACGTTTCTGTGGCATTCATAGGGTGTTTTCCATGGGATTTGCAGAGTCTTTGTCATGGGATTTGCAGAGACTTTGTCATGGAATTTGCAGAGACTTTTTCATGGGATTCGCAGAGTCTTTGTTATGGGATTTGCAGAGTGTATGTGCCCGACAGATCCCGAAACGTTTTACAGAGAAACAACGACCGCGTGCACCGATTTCCGGGACATTATCGTCCTCCTCGCAGCGACGACACAACAACCACATCCGGTCCTCAGAAAGCCCTGCTCGGCTCGTTTATTGATTGTAATACAAACAATCGAGAACCACTTTCCCCGTCCCTTACAAAACAAGGCGAGTGCGGTGAATTACGAGTCAGTGTTGTGTGCGCAAAAAAAATATCCTCCACCCCCCCCCCCCCCCAAAAATCATACAGTTTTATCAAAAGATAGAGGCTGAAAAAGCCATCTTGGAATCAGAAATACAAAAGGACACAGTGATCAAGAGGCATCCGGTGGCGGCGTCAACTTCGCCTTCGCCCGTCAGACAGAGAATCAGAAAGCAGTAATATACTGAAATAAGTTAGTGATTGCAATGTACAGGGAGGGAGGGGGGTATATTTACAGAGGACCGGGCCGGACCCCCGGCGGTGGCCATCTTGGGAGAGGCAGGGGGCCTTGCCTCTGCCAAGATGGCGCCCGTCTCCGTCTCTTCCAATGGGACTCAATGGCACGGGGGTCCCATCATGGACTGCTGGACGGCCTTCTGGAGCGAGTGCCTGGTCACCAGGAGCCGGACCACCTCCTCGTTGCGCTTGGTCAGCCGCTTCCGCGCCTGGTCGTGGGTCACCATCGTCATGTCCCACCCGTTCACCTGCAACGTCCACCAGTCCACCTCATATTATTATTATCATATATATTTAAAAGTGAATTATATATCTCAAGGGATATATATATAAATATATCTCTTTAAGGGATATGTCTATATATATAAAAGGGTAATGGCGTCGCGGCGGCGGACAAAACAACTAAACTAAACGCCACACAACCTCGAAAATTGACAGCACAACCTCTCATCCATGCCTCTATATATATCTCTTTAAGGGATATACCTATATATATAAAAGGGTAATGGCGTCGCGGCGGCGGACAAAACAACTAAACTAAACGCCACACAACCTCGAAAATTGACAGCACAACCTCTCATCCATGCCTCTATATATATCTCTTTAAGGGATATACCTATATATATAAAAGGGTAATGGCGTCGCGGCGGCGGACAAAACAACTAAACTAAACGCCACACAACCTCGAAAATTGACAGCACAACCTCTCATCCATGCCTCTATATATATCTCTTTAAGGGATATACCTATATATATAAAAGGGTAATGGCGTCGCGGCGGCGGACAAAACAACTAAACGCCACACAACCTTGAAAATTGACAGCACAACCTCTCATCCATGCCTCTATATATATCTCTTTAAGGGATATATCTATATATATAAAAGGGTAATGGCGTCGCGGCGGCGGACAAAACAACTAAACGCCACACAACCTCGAAAATTGACAGCACAACCTCTCATCCATGCCTCTATATATATCTCTTTAAGGGATATATCTATATATATAAAAGGGTAATGGCGTCGCGGCGGCGGACAAAACAACTAAACGCCACACAACCTCGAAAATTGACAGCACAACCTCTCATCCATGCCTCTATATATATCTCTTTAAGGGATATATCTATATGCATATATATATATATATATATATATATATCTTTAAGGGATATATCTATATGCCTCTCTCTCTCTCTCTCTCTCTCTCTCTCTCTCTCTCTCTATATATATATATATATATATATATATATATATATATATCTTTAAGGGATATATCTATATGCCTATATATATATATATATCTTTAAGGGATATATCTATATGCCTCTATATATATATCTTTAAGGGATATATCTATACGCCTATATATATATATATATATATATATATATATATATATATATATCTTTAAGGGATATATCTATATGTCTCTATATATATATCTTTAAGGGATATATCTATACGCCTATATATATATATATATATATATATATATATATATCTTTAAGGGATATATCTATATGCCTCTATATATATATCTTTAAGGGATATATCTATACGCCTATATATATATATATATATATATATATATATCTTTAAGGGATATATCTCCATGCCTCTATATATATATCTTTAAGGGATATATCTATATATATAAAAGGGTAATGGCATCGCGGTGCCGGACAAAACAACTAAACTAAACGCCACACAACCTCGAAAATTGACAGCACAACCTCTCATCCACGCCTCTACGTTCATACAACAAAAAGAAAAGAAAAATTAAGTCCTGGCCACAGCAACGCATGTCCGGGCACAGCTACTATATATATATATATATATATATATATATATATATATATATATCTTATATAGACACACACACACACATATATAATAATAATTATTTTTATGCCCCGTCCCATCTCCCCGAGCGGCCAAGCCCAGGCAACAAACAATATAAAACTCAGCAATGAAAACAAATCATAAACAAATCAAATCACATAAACCAATAAGCACACTTTGATAAAAAAAAACCTGGGCCAGAAAAGTGCAGATAGTTTTATACGGCACAAATTAGGAAAGAGGTAGGTACCAGGGACTATTATATATAATCTATACGTAATTTATATATATATATATATATACACACACACACACATACATACATACATATGTACTTTTATATGCAGAGACATATATAATTTATATATATAATTTACTAGCTATGCCCGGCCACGCGTTGCTGTGGCGTTGTCTGGTGGTGTTGGTGAGAACTTGTTGAGGTAGTGATGGTATTGAATGTCTGTTGTATGGTTGTCCTTATGTTTAGTATGCATTTGGTTGTTTGTGTCCTGTGAAAGTGGTGAGGGTAGAGGGGGGTCTATGTCCCTGTGTAGTATTGTATAGTATTTATACGTTGTCCATGTGTTGTGAATGCTTGGATTGTGTTCTGCTGGGCTGGATGGCCCTTAGGGGTCTCTCCAAACTCTTGTGCCTGTCCCCTGGGCTGAGTGGGTTGCTAGGAGACCAACTTAGCTTTGTAACTGGCAGCAATTGGATAAAAACAATTATTCCTCTCCCTCTAATGAGGACTTTATTTTTCTTTTCTTTTTCTTGTATCAACCTAGAGCCGTGGACGATGGGTTGTGTTGTCAAATTTCGAGGTTGGGGGGCCTGTAGTTTTGTTGTTTTGTGCGTTGCCCTGATGCCATTACTCTTTTATATATATAGATTTTATTATTTTCTTGTATTATTTTTAGTTATTTTCTGTTATAGTATTTTATTGTATCAACCTAGAGGCGTGGATGATGGGTTGTGTTGTCAAATTTCGAGATTGGGGGGCCTGTAGTTTTGTGGGTCGCCGTGATGCCATCACTCTTTTATATATATAGATGAACGTAGAGGCCTGGATGAGAGGTTGTGCTGTCAATTTTCAAGGTTGTGGGGCGTTTAGTTTAGTTGTTTTGTCCGGCGCCGTGATGCCATTACCCTTTTATATATATAGAAGACTAGCTATGCCTGGCCATGCGTTGCTGTGGTTAGGACTTTATTTTTCTTTTCTTTTTGTTGTATGAACGTAGAGGCGTGGATGAGAGGTGGTGCTGTCAATTTTCAAGGTGGTGGGGCGTTTAGTTTAGTTGTTTTGTCCGGCGCCGTGATGCCATTACCCTTTTATATATATAGAAGACTAGCTATGCCTGGCCATGCATTGCTGTGGTTAGGACTTTATTTTTCTTTTCTTTTTGTTGTATGAACGTAGAGGCGTGGATGAGAGGTTGTGCTGTCAATTTTCAAGGTGGTGGGGCGTTTAGTTTAGTTGTTTTGTCCGGCGCCGTGATGCCATTACCCTTTTATATATATAGAAGACTAGCTATGCCTGGCCATGCGTTGCTGTGGTTAGGACTTTATTTTTCTTTTCTTTTTGTTGTATGAACGTAGAGGCGTGGATGAGAGGTGGTGCTGTCAATTTTCAAGGTTGTGGGGCGTTTAGTTTAGTTGTTTTGTCCGGCGCCGTGATGCCATTACCCTTTTATATATATAGAAGACTAGCTATGCCTGGCCATGCATTGCTGTGGTTAGGACTTTATTTTTCTTTTCTTTTTGTTGTATGAACGTAGAGGCGTGGATGAGAGGTGGTGCTGTCAATTTTCAAGGTTGTGGGGCGTTTAGTTTAGTTGTTTTGTCCGGCGCCGTGATGCCATTACCCTTTTATATATATAGAAGACTAGCTATGCCTGGCCATGCGTTGCTGTGGTTAGGACTTTATTTTTCTTTTCTTTTTGTTGTATGAACGTAGAGGCGTGGATGAGAGGTTGTGCTGTCAATTTTCAAGGTTGTGGGGCGTTTAGTTTAGTTGTTTTGTCCGGCGCCGTGATGCCATTACCCTTTTATATATATAGAAGACTAGCTATGCCTGGCCATGCGTTGCTGTGGTTAGGACTTTATTTTTCTTTTCTTTTTGTTGTATGAACGTAGAGGCGTGGATGAGAGGTTGTGCTGTCAATTTTCAAGGTGGTGGGGCGTTTAGTTTAGTTGTTTTGTCCGGCGCCGTGATGCCATTACCCTTTTATATATATAGAAGACTAGCTATGCCTGGCCATGCATTGCTGTGGTTAGGACTTTATTTTTCTTTTCTTTTTGTTGTATGAACGTAGAGGCGTGGATGAGAGGTTGTGCTGTCAATTTTCAAGGTGGTGGGGCGTTTAGTTTAGTTGTTTTGTCCGGCGCCGTGATGCCATTACCCTTTTATATATATAGAAGACTAGCTATGCCTGGCCATGCGTTGCTGTGGTTAGGACTTTATTTTTCTTTTCTTTTTGTTGTATGAACGTAGAGGCGTGGATGAGAGGTTGTGCTGTCAATTTTCAAGGTGGTGGGGCGTTTAGTTTAGTTGTTTTGTCCGGCGCCGTGATGCCATTACCCTTTTATATATATAGAAGACTAGCTATGCCTGGCCATGCGTTGCTGTGGTTAGGACTTTATTTTTCTTTTCTTTTTGTTGTATGAACGTAGAGGCGTGGATGAGAGGTTGTGCTGTCAATTTTCAAGGTTGTGGGGCGTTTAGTTTAGTTGTTTTGTCCGGCGCCGTGATGCCATTACCCTTTTATATATATAGAAGACTAGCTATGCCTGGCCATGCGTTGCTGTGGTTAGGACTTTATTTTTCTTTTCTTTTTGTTGTATGAACGTAGAGGCGTGGATGAGAGGTTGTGCTGTCAATTTTCAAGGTTGTGGGGCATTTAGTTTAGTTGTTTTGTCCGGCGCCGTGATGCCATTACCCTTTTATATATATAGATATATAGTTATGTATATACTTTATTATTGTGTAAACATATATATACAGTTATAGCAAGAGGAATAATAATAATAGTCAGCCTCCACTCTATATCTTGCGTCTTGAATAATAATACAGTATAATACAGTATAAATGTGAGCACACGCAAAGCCATGCAACGAATACAGATTGACCGTGAAAAGAAAAGAAACCAGGCTCACCTGCATGATCTTGTCTCCCACCTGGAGCCCCGCCACCTCCGCCGGGCCCCCCTCCGTCACGCGTGTCACGTAAATGCCCTGGAAGGGAAGGACCGGAGCATCCGTCAGTCACGCCAACCCAGAACGGCGGACAAAAAATATTACAAAACCACCCACACACACACATATATATCTATTATATTATTATTATTATTATTTGTATGACACAGCAAACAAGATAGATATGCTGGGTTTTGTAGGGTTTTTATTATATTATTATTATTATTATTATTATTATTATTATTATTATTATTATTATTATACTATTGGTGCCTTTGAGTCTTCTCTAGGAGAGGAAAGTGCAATATTATTATTATTATTATACTATTTGTGTCTTTCAGTCTTCTCATGGAGAGGAAAGTGATTATTATTATTATTATTATTGGTATCTTTGAATTCCTTCTAGGAGAAAAGTGAGATATTATTATTATTATTATTATTATTATTATTATTATTATTATTATTATTATATCTGTGTCTTTGAGTCATCTCTAGGAGAGGAAAGTGGGATATTATTATTATTATTATTATTATTATTATTATTATTATTATTATTATACTATTGGTGCCTTTGAGTCTTCTCTAGGAGAGGAAAGTGCAATATTATTATTATTATTATTATTATACTATTTGTGTCTTTCAGTCTTCTCATGGAGAGGAAAGTGATTATTATTATTATTATTGGTATCTTTGAATCCCTTCTAGGAGGAAAGTGGGATATTATTATTATTATTATTATTATTATTATTATTATTATTATTATTATTATTATACTATTGGTGCCTTTGAGTCTTCTCTAGGAGAGGAAAGTGCAATATTATTATTATTATTATTATACTATTTGTGTCTTTCAGTCTTCTCATGGAGAGGAAAGTGATTATTATTATTATTATTATTATTATTATTATTATTATTGGTATCTTTGAATCCCTTCTAGGAGGAAAGTAGGATATTATTATTATTATTATTATTATTATTATTATTATTATTATTATTATTATACTATTGGTGCCTTTGAGTCTTCTCTAGGAGAGGAAAGTGCAATATTATTATTATTATTATTATACTATTTGTGTCTTTCAGTCTTCTCATGGAGAGGAAAGTGATTATTATTATTATTATTGGTATCTTTGAATCCCTTCTAGGAGAAAAGTAAGATATTATTATTATTATTATTATTATTATTATTATTATTATTATTATTAGTATCTTTGAATCCCTTCTAGGAGAAAAGTGGGATATTATTATTATTATTATTATTATTATTATTATACTATTGGTGCCTTTGAGTCTTCTCTAGGAGAGGAAA